>NW_008753249.1:0-3753 GCF_000715545.1 Opisthorchis viverrini | reverse complement strand
GTACAACGTCAAACAAGCTACAGCTTTTTGTCCTTCTAAAACTCTGGCAAGAAAAATAAATACGAGGTACAACTCGGTCAAATAACGAAAATGGCAAAAATAAGCACACCTGGCAGGTAAAACGCCGCATGCGAAGTAGCCATGAATGACGCTGCAGTCGCCTAGCAAAAGGACGTAACCATTGGTTATTTCAAGAATAATTTTATACGCGGTGATTACTGCAAATATGTTATCTTCCTATCTTTTCACCACATGGTGGACATCGTACATTGACTGAGCATAAATATATCACTTTCGGAGATGATTGAATGTGACACGGCCGGCAAAATATTTCATCAATTACATCTGTTAGGAGCCCACACCGATTTCAGCCAATTTCCTTACTGTATTGGACAAAACAAAATTATCGAAACAATATATGTTGTGGATCGCTCGAGATCTAAAACAATTCACACTCACCGGAAATTCTCTGTCTGCTTCCAAAGTATCTCAAAAACAAACTTTGCTTGCGCTTTTACCTTTCAGATCCGAAATTGCCGTTTTTGAAGACCGGTAGGTTGGAGCAATTTTTGTTTTTATTCGAGGCAAAAGTGTCTGTATTGTGTAGTAGGAGAGGGCAAATAATTTTGCCAATCTCAACCAACTATGATTTGGATGCTGGACTCGCGGATAAACGGATAAACATTGTTCTCTGGAAGGGAACAACTGAGACAATAATTTTACTTGGCGTTCTCGGAGATAAAAATCAACGTAAAATAATTCTGCCACACCTACGTGGAAAATTTTGAATTGCCATAGATGACATATTTCCGGAACTCGACGATGCTAAACCGATGTCAAAGCCAAACGTGCCCCGCCCAGCCATCATTTTTAAAGAAATATTAGGATTCCAGCGAAATTGTTGACATTATCTGCCATGCCCAGGCCACCAACGGTTATTTTCCGACTATTTAGCCCTGGTGTAAATCAGTGCATTATGAATAAGGACGCAGCACCAGACACTCCATCCACCCTCGCATCGAAATAAATATCGGGAAATACATCAAGAACCCCAGAGAAAATTAAGCTCGTAAACTTTGGCCCACGGCCCACGGAGAGATGAACAGCACCCACCCAAACGAGATGTTACGCGACGGAGAATAAAATCAGCGGGTTCGCATCATCCATCCACAACTGGAAACAGCAACTTGAAGGAGGATCCCAAATATGGAACTTATAAAAATTTACATGGTTACGCACATGATTACGCACTCATAGATACATATTGATTTTCATTGATGTAAATTCTAGTGTGGGCATGCAGGGATATTTTTCCGACAAAATGTTGGTATCCGTCCCTTGCTTTATGTCTTGGCCGGAGTATTACTATAACCGAATGCAATAAACTAGATAGAGAATTTTCATACCTGATTTGGTTCCCGGGATTACTTGCGTTGTGTATGTGTCAGTACACATGCTCATCCTATTTCTGTCTTCTTTCTCAAGATCTTGCTTCGACGGGTAAGCCCTTTATCCTAAAACACAACTCAGGGCAGGAGAGATTGCAAATGCGATGACCGATGATCATTTTTGAGCTTTCAGGATGGCCGCATAAATATGACGACATGATTCTGGTGGTGTGAGCATCCGATATTGATAAAAAATGTCATTAAGCAATGTATGGTAACGTGAAAGCACTCAACGAAACGATGATTAAGTGAGGAATATGTAGCGTTAATAATGTTTTGGAAGTTAGAATATCCTCAGCATGGGAATAGGCACTAAAATGTAAGCCTGTGAAAGCAGTTTGAAATTTTATATTTCCCCTGCCCCCCTAATAATAATGTACAAGTTTCTGAGCTATGAATGATTACCAGTATTAGGTCTGGAATCAGTGCGTCTGGTACGTAGCTAACGACTAAACATAGTGCTCTTACAACTGTCCATAAGGTCCAAATCAAGATGGTTTGTACGTGAAAAGTAGAACACCGCTAGATATGACGACGAATATATTTCTAAAGGGGCTCCAGGATATTTTATCAATCAGACAGAAATTGTGTATTGATGTGTGCTTTTAAAAACATTAGGTGACACCAAAAGCAGCCGATCGTTTTGTATACAGGCGTTGGCATGGCAAATTAAGTACGAATAACTGACTCATCATTCGGAAATATAAAGTCAGGTATACAATCCGAACTCAAATAATTTATCAGCTTTAGCTTAGGTATTATCGTTATATCTAATGATCGCGATAAACTCAACGCAAATGTTGTACATGTATCACACCGTACTTTACGGCCTTGTTTCATTTTGGTCGCCTCAGCCACGGCGTTAATTCTACTCAATAAGGATACAAACACTCGTGTTTTGTGCGCTGAGTGCATGATATAGGCGCAGAGTTGCGTTGCATATCTTTTGCGCAAAGTTGCTATTTGGCCAAAGCCGATATATAGAAAATCGGTCTTGGGAAGATTTGCCGCCGGCAGTAGAATGAATGCTCGATTAACCTGTGCTGCGGAATAAGTGCCACTACGATCCAGTGGGCACCACGAAACCCAATTCAACTCAATTATTGAAGCTACTAAAACGCAACGGCCGTTACCTATGTATATGCTTCACTCATGTCCCACCGCACTTGGATGAAATATGCGCCCCAGGTGAATTAAGAATCTTGTTTTTATCCCCTCAAACTGTGAAAAATTGCAGGTGAATATTTACTGGCTAAATATTGTGTAAAATTACATAGTGTTTCCCAAGCTTTGGGATGTTTACTCGTCGATTGGAGGAAGTATTGGCTTTTACGGAGTTGTCCAACGTTACAGGATAGATTCTCATGAATTGCGCTCAATTTTCGTTGCAGTGAGGAAATGTGTGAGCAATACGTTTCTTCAAATGAGCTCTCAAAGTAAGCTCACAGCCACATACCGCAAAAATCGATACTGGTAAATTGAGCAAACATTTACCGGACATGCAAATCTATAACTCACGTAGGGAGAACAGGTCACGTTTGATGAAAAATTTATTTATCTAGGCAACTTTTGGTAACTTAAGTCTACGGAAATCCCCATAATTCGCGACAACTCTAGGCTGGAAATATTTCGCAACCATTTGAATTGTGCCGAATCGGTTTGCGGATTCATTCGTCTGAAATTGGAACAAATAATATGGACGATGCTTGGGCTTTATAAATTGTTTCACCGTGTGTGCATTGCACCAGCAAAATGTTTTTTTCTAACCGCTGGGTATTCCTCAGTAGTAAAATTTTGTTGTAATCAATATTCAATATAACGGCTTATATAATAGCGGATCGTACCAGCTTAGAAACCCTGAAATGTCTATCTTTGATGGCAAATCTGACGGGCGCTATTGTGGTGCGAATCATAAATGAGAGAAATAAACATCTGCAGTTTTCCGCTATTACGCAGAAAATAAAAGAATCTCAATTGCGCAGCTTTCGAATAGGTAACAGCCTTAAGCTTCTTTTTGACAGTCCGTGGGCGAGAATCAGAAATCCGTGAATAGCGCTCAAAAAGATTTGACTTCCGATTCCCATTAAATGCCTGCAAAGTTCTTTTCCACATACCCGTGATCAGCTGCGATTTTGTTCAGTTGTGCGTGACGGTTCCCATGCTCATCCTATTACTCGCTTCTTTTTAAAGAGCCGGGTAATTTAGGTATGTCCGTTGCTTTGAAATATTTGTTTGGGTAAGTTTTGTATGGCCCTAGGTATCAAAGCAAATCTGTGGTCGAAATAATTTTTGGTGGTTTTCTAAT
>NW_008753248.1:0-3754 GCF_000715545.1 Opisthorchis viverrini | reverse complement strand
TGTCTGATAATCTCAGGGACCTAGGATAGCTCTACCAAATTTACTTCATCCACTGACGTTTTGCCGATGCGCCTCATTGTCCGATTATTGTAGTCCAATACAACCAGCGCAGAGACAATGCAGCTGCCGATTATCCAGTATGTTCAGGTTCCAAGCTCAACAGTTACGATGATTCCCTCGAGTCTAGTACGTTCCAGCTAGCTGAGTCTAAGTTGGAGGTCGCTGAATTAAGTTTAGCACCCACTTCGTGCCGTTCTCTCCTTGTTGTCCTGTTTTGTTCTTCGCTTCCCATTTCACAAGATTCACGTCAGAGCTTTCAGATTTCCGTATCTTCATATTCAGGGGATCCTACAGAAGCTGTTTCAGAATTCTGTTCTCCACAATTCGGGAAACACCGTGGATGGTTGAATATGACCATGGCCTCCATTCCGCCACAGCTTACCTGCAGAATCTCCGTGTCCTGAAACCACTAAATTTTAGCCTCAGGCGGTGCGTATAGAAGTCATTCCATGCTGTGCCAGCATATGATCAACGTTTCAGGGCCGTATCATAGGACAGATAAAAGCATCGAGTTTTATGTCTCCGGTCTCAGGTTTTAGTCGTTCCTCGAGTTTGTTGAAATTCGCACCGGCCCAGACAACACGAGATATCACTTCGCTATCGGTTGTCAAGTCGACAGCAGATGTCTACACAGTAGATCACAAAATTATATCCAGTTTTGATGTATGTAGGTGTGTTGGGGACAGTACTTAGCAGTGGTAGGTGCAAAGCAAATTTCTTCTTAGGGTTGATGAAGATGCCAAATGGTGCAACAACAGTAGCAACATTCAAAACTGTGTTGGGGCTCACCATGCATAGGTGCGATCATTACAGAGTCGTTCGCAAACATGAGAACGTGAACCTTAGCCTCGTTGACAGCACTCTACACACAGAATCGCCTGTTACCGGGGAGACATCTATTAACTTGACATTCAAACTGGCCATCAGGATCGAACTTCCTGAAAACAGCACTTACGACGGCAATTGCTATGTATATTATAGAAGAGTGGCGAGCATGCACCTCCTGTCTTACGATAGTGAGAATTTCGCGAACCCACCAATTCAATCCAGCCATCCTGTTTCATTATATAGGCTTTGAAAGAGGTCACACATTTTGGCACACAGCAGTATTTGGTAAGATCTGTTACTTACACATCTGAGTTCATGGAGTTGAAACCCTTCGTGATTCCCACGAAGAGAATATGTGGTGGCTGCCGGTGGATTCCTCTTCAACCTGTTTCACGGCAAATTTCATATCTCGCAGTCATCGCGAGATCTACATCCTTTTATGACGACGTGTGCCTTGACACCTTCATCGATCAGGCGCTTACAGAGAACTCGTGCCAGTAGCATGCCCGAACATCTCAGCAGGGTGATACTTCAACAATGGCCACATGAGGTTTTACCTTCTTTTACTATCTAGAATGACAAACTGAAAACATCCACGAATTCATGCAGAACATCCTCTTTCTGCTAGATAGTTTTGGTCGACTGAAGATATGCATCCTCAAAAGTGTGACTACCATACATGAAGAGTTTTGCTGCAAGCATGTCTTCTCCAGTTGCCCTGAAAGTTTGCAGTTACTTGTTCGCTTGTTGTATCTCCTCAGTATTTGGAACCGAAATTACCCAACATAACAGCTTTCCATGGCGTGAGTGGATTATGCCGTTGGTCCGTGTAGTTCCGAGTCATAAACGCAAAGTCCCTTCACCATATAGACCTACACTACTCATAAGCTTTCTGAACAATCTTCCGCAGCCCATGACCGGTCTCGCCCTTTTTGGGGTTCAACAGGTAAGCGCAGTCCCCAAGTTTCTGCTAATCTTGTATTTTACGTGAACCCAAATGCACGAAATTTGCGAAATACACCCATTTAATTATCAAATTGTTTGTGACGACAGACTCACCTGAAACTTAGCTGTGTCTCTCGTTTACAATGGTTAGTCTCCCATCAAAACCAAACTGCAATGCAACTGAGCGTATTTCGCTTTTTTCGTTTAATTTTTCGGGGGGAGTCTGAAAATACAAAGATCCAGTCGCCGGCAACATACTCGGTGGCAGCGCAGCTTGCGTTCCAGCAGTGCTTTTGCTAAACTCAGCTTTTTTCCTTGAAATCTGTGTGAGGTAATGTTTGTCCTTGCCATCAGGTCTGTTGTGTTTTGTACGGCGAGGCTGTTGCAAAAGACAGTGCCTAAACCTGAGTTTTAACATAGTGATTGCGATATTTAGAACTGAAAGCCTTTTATCACCTGTGAAAGTTTTGGGACTGTTTCGTGCCCATGGGCTGATCTGGAATGGCGAGCTTTGTTTACTACGCGCTACACAGTAGGGTGGCCCTCTTGGAGCATAGATAAGTCATGCTTCAGATTGAGCAACCAATGACATTCAGTTGTACTTTTCCGGAGAGTTATATTCTGATCTTGATTGAGCTTTCCTAGATGTGTAGATATCTGCGCTACCTGATGAGTGCAGCCTGCAGTTAAGTGATCAAACATTGTAATTGATCTCCTATAAAAGAGCAAAGCTTGAAACGCTCGTATTCCCGAGCAACAGAATCTTTAAACAAATTGACCCACTACTAACGGGCACTCCACAAAGCATCTGCTCACCAACTATTTACTCCAGCATGACGACGGTGTTTTTGAAAGGATATTCGCATGGAGTTTCTGCTCGTGCTCCTTTTGGCCCTGCATGCGGAAGTTGACTAAGTATTCCAGCCATCATCCTGAGCTAAAAGACCGACGCTGAGTAAAATTTCGAAACAAAGAACTGAATTTTACCTTGGCTGAGGGGTTGGAAGCAAACTTTGTGAGGCTGCTCCAAGTCGCGTCCACTGAAGATGTGTCGGGGACATCAGGATTCTGTAGTGTCATCGCAACGGCGAAGTGATATGCGCAACGTTGCATACGTTTCAGCTGTTGCTCAATGACGAAATTCAAGTGTTCCGTTGACTTGATTAGCATTACGAAAATAATGGACCTCAGTTACTGCATCAGTTGACGACCACTTCACAGTCGTGCTTCCTTTGCCTCCTTAGACCAGCCCGTCTGGGTCACACACAACGATGTACGCCGGAACCATTTTGTGTGGAAGCAAAGGTGCATGACAGAGGATCGGATAGCTTGAAGGACAGAAACTAGCAGCCAAACAAACAAATGCAGTCTGCAAGCTCGCAAACGCAGCGCACAGTCCAGAGGTTCCGTCATCTCAGTCTGCACGGCCTAGCATTTTTTTGGTTTCCTTAAGTGTGGCTAACCATTACAAGTGCGCTTCTAGCAGAAGCAAAATACATGGTACTGTCGCTATGGGAAGAGCTTGATTCATTTCTTGGATGTAAGAAGGGTATAGCCATTGGCCTCGTGTCTGGTACTCTACATCTCTCATGTGACCTGCGAAGTTCACATGTTCTACGCATGTAATGTCTTGAAAAAACAACTGAATGATCTTTCAGCACCATTATTCTGCGGCAATACTTTGACCTTTTGAGTGGCCCTTTTTAGTAGACTAAACTCAATTTATGTAAACTGAGAAACACACCACATTAATTGTGCAGGAAATCATTTTATAATTACGCGGTTAGAGCTACCAGTTCGGGATTTTCAGAGCTAATTGGGGATAAAAGAATGGATGTGCGCTCTCAGTTGGTCTGGAAACTCCGGATTGATGACTGATGGCGCAATTACGAAACGTCTCTTGTGTAGCCTCGGTGTTACC
>NW_008753247.1:0-3765 GCF_000715545.1 Opisthorchis viverrini | reverse complement strand
CGGCCTCTCTCCATAATCATAAAGTTTTTCCTGTCCCCACCAAACTCCCTCCTGGTGTCCATAGATTCCCATTTCGCGTTCTCCCAGCTTTTTCATCATAAACATTCCACCGTTTTGCCCAGGCTGTAATCCCTGTACCCTAATCGAACCCTAATCTTCGTACTCTTATTCCCTGTTGGAATGCAACGCCACATCTATCTTCCTCCATTCCTCACTAGTCTGATAATTGCCACCCCAGAGGTTCCTATTTTCCCAGCATCCAACCAGTTTTTATCCAAAATACATAGCGGCCCATACCTTGTTCTCATCACTCTCCTTCCGTTGATTATTCCCTGGTCTCCGTTTTTCACTTTCTCAGACGTACATGCATCAGACATGAACTAACCAACCTCATAGCATCTTCGTCCGTGACATTTAAACTTTTCGTCAACGTTCACGGTTTTTGCCACGTGACGCGCTGAACTGTACTTCAATTATACTTTGTTTTATTAGAGAGCAACTACCACGTCATGGTGATAGACAGCTCTTCCCCTGATCTCAACTACTCACACCGAAGCAATTCGGGGTGTATTTCGACTCGGATATGTAAACCACCAGCTTCCACTTACTTATACATTCACTGAAGCCAATAAGGCTACCTCTGTAGGGTTCACATGCTGTCTGAGACAATTGGAACAGCAATGACGGTTTGTAAATCAAAGGAAATACCTGAAACCTCAAGTTTCCCAACCATTGTTTGACATTTATTTAACATCTTTTAATTTCCACTGTTCCTTTAATGCACCAATTTTTCGATGAAGTTAAAAATCTAACAGGCAACGCAGTTTATTGTTGCCCAGATGTGCCGAAGTTTATCTGGCACTATACGAAGAGCGACAGAAGCCGTTTTTTCTGCAGTCGATGCGTTGTCTGACGGAGAGCTAGGCTAGAATCTGAGCACATTTATATCGAGGCCGTGGTACTTCTGCCAGAGTTTTACATCTGGAAGTGCGTGCTATCTCGGTGTGACTTAGCTTAAGCGAATAAACTCTGCAAAGAGTGCGACTTCGTTAGTTGTTTATGTTGTGAGAAAGGACTCTCAAATGGGCCCGGTTTCTGAGGTTGATTAATTGACTGCATGGTGTCACCGTTTATCCATGTTGTGTATCAAAGAATAAATACCCTACAACGCGTGAGACTTAAAGGAAATTGGAGGAGAACCTGTTTCACGTTTCCTAACGACATGTATTTGCCGGGGCTTCTTTTTCTTGCGGTTTAATTTTAAGGACTCACGATTTGGGATATTTGATGCAGGGATCTGGCGTCCGACCTAAATGTCAGTTGCCTGAATTGGTTGAATGATACTGAAACAAAACAATGGGCTGGTGTTCATTTTCAAGTATTGTCATTTTCAAAGCCTAGGGCAATGTACTGGCGGGGGCAGTTTTGGTTGTTTACAATGGGAAGACTACGGGCTGCAACACACTAGTGAAAAAATTAAATAGATTCGGTATGTCTATAATGCGATTAAAAGAAAATTAAAAATGGTACAGGAAAGTCATCTGGGATGAGGCGTTTTATTGATTAACCGCGGATACAAAGCAGCTGAAGGTGATGACTATTATTGACAATGTGTACCGCTTGTTAAACTAGTGGCTCGAGTAGCGCGGATTTCATCCCTTCGCGCAGTGTCCGGCTGTCCGCTCATACTAGCTGATGCGTATACCAGAGCACAAAAACCGTTTTTGCAGCTGATTCCAACGCAGTTTCGCGCGTCGATGGTCTATAATATTGTTCACCCACTTGCGTTTAAAACTTTTCATAAGTACTACGCTCTAACAGATCTTATTTCGAATCAATCAACCTGTTCTGATACAGACCTTTGTCAGAGTATTCACTCCGGATGTGAAAATCAGTCATGAATGTTACCGAAACCAAATGACCCCTTATATCTTCGACAACTAAATGGCGTTTTGATGCTCCTGAGTAGCAACTTGATCTGGTTCCCGGAAAATCTGACGAAAGCGTAAGCACATCGCAGAACATCACCTTTAAACCTCCCAAGTTTGCTTTAGGTTACGGCCGCTATTCTTAAGAACACCGTCATATAAAACGATTCTCCAATTACCGACGTGGTGACACAAGTTTTAGCGTGTTATCTGGTGGAGTATCCGACCGCTATGGAAGTATTAGCGTAGTTGGTAAGGCGGTGTCTGCCAAGCGTTCCAAGTACCCAGTGAACTGCTAGACCAATAATGATTGATCATGGAACAACCAATCAATCGCCCCGTTATTCTCCTCAGACAAACCGTTTGGATGTCATGTCGTTTGCGATGTCTCTGTCTGGGTTGGTAGCGGAATTTTCTTCCAAAATTGCCAGCACTAGTACACACACAGTTTCCAGACGGCTATTTAAGGACAACACCAGCCGCAGACCGAAGTGCTAATAAATCGCAGTAGTGGAAGATTAGTCGACAGCCGTTGATGTGGCAGCGGAAGAATAAGAGAAATGTTCTAGGTTTGCACAATGCGAATCGAAGTTGATGGGATTTTATCGTGAATCGGCCTGTCGACGAACAGTCCTCCAATGTGTTTTGTGTACTTTTGACTAAATGCGTCATAAGGTCGAAGTGTCCCCATGGGCTATCAATTCTACGAATATTTCAGAGCATGCAACATGACCATATGGTGCACTGTGACTCCAATCAGAGTAAAATTATGGCTCCGCTTATGGTTAATTTTAGTAGAAACTGGGAGAAAACATGATGATAAACGCCCAAAATAGATTAAAGGGTGATCCATGCACGCAAGCAATTTTAAAGGAAATAAAATACGAGTCACCCCCGTACGGAAGTAAAAAGCCAGAGCAAGAGATACGGACGTGAGCAGGGAGCTTAGAATAAACATTGCATGAATTTGGAATAGCCTTCTTCTGTAGAGAGAAAATGTAGACGCAAGAATCAGAAATGAACCTGCTGCTTAAGAGTAAGATAGGTGTGGTGATTGAAGACGAATTAACGCCTAGATTGAAAATGACGTAAACATAGGGTGAAATAGCAAAACACGCGCGATTAACTACTCTCATCAAAAAGATTGTCGCTTGTAAACTTAAATTTTTCCTGCTCGCTACAGTTTCTTCTCTCTGTAATTATTGATCGCATTATTGCACGAAGTTTCTTCATTAAACTACACAGACCATCATCCAGTTCTTTCGATCGAAGGGACTTGGCGCTTTTTTCTGAGTGACTGTTGTTGCAAATGGCTTTCGAAAGAGTATTGGTTGCCACCGAATTTTAAATTGGGCAAAATTTTGTTTGAAAACAACCTGTCCATTCAAACCAGTGGATCATCATTTCACTCATCAAGGGGTTTATAATATCAGGAGCGTAAAACTTTATAACATTAGTGTGATAGTTTAACGGAATACAGACCTGTGGTTTATGGGTGAAGATTTTTTGGCTCCTTCTCCGCGTGATTAATTTCATCGTTTTGTTTTATTTTTGGTGTTAATTCTTAAGGGTTATTCTACCCACGCGTGTTGCAATGTCGTGATTCAGTCATTATATGCGTCACTAAAATCGGTGAACTTAAGTATAAAAATAGGCCATGCAAGTCAGTCGTAGTGTCAAATGATGAAGAGTTGGTCTCTGAAATTCAGGGACCTCATGCGCCTTCGGAAGTATAGGTATAAATGCAGCCTCAGTCACATTCTGACGGGTAGGCCAGTACTCGGCCTATTTAAAGCCTATTTAAAGCATCAAGTCCTTATTTTACTTAACTTCTGCT
>NW_008753246.1:0-3767 GCF_000715545.1 Opisthorchis viverrini | reverse complement strand
GGTTTGAGTGTTTGTGACGCGTGACCTCTGATGAGTGACCTCTACAATACCCAAATCATCCTGGTTTGAACGGTCCTTCTGTTATGTTAACTCAGCTGTTCTAAAGCGCCAACACTGAAGTATACTTTTGTAGTGTGGATAATTTTGCCCGACCCCCGAACGAAATCCCATTGGGAGTTATCGTCGTGTTGCTCAACGGGAACCAGATCCTCTTATCTAAGAATTCACTTCTTGAACAGGAAGTTAATAATGCACCATTTGGCCTGATTCCTTTGATCGGTGTTCTGGTTAAAGTGACCTGCCCCTGTGTTGGCCGGTTGCACTTCGGATCAACAAAACTTGACGTAATGATATGTCGTTTAGTTGAAAACTGAGATTTTGGGTTCCATTCTTTCTCGATAGTGCGGAGAGAGAAAGCGACGAAGACTTCCCTCTGGACAACAACCCCGACTCCCTCAACAGCAACAAGAAATGGTCGGAGGAGCAACCCGTGTTTATCTTGGTCGGGGTCTACGGTTTGGAGGAGCCGGTGATATGTTCCGCTCAGGACCGTTTCAGTGGGAAGTCTGTAGCATTCTTGGGCTAATTGGTCACATCGTAGTTTGGGTGCTGTTGTCGTTCCTGCAATTGACACTGGTGCTGATCGCGTTTGAATGGATAAACTTTTACCTGAACGCAGAGCAGCCTAGCTGGTATACGCCCACGATCGACTGACAATCAAAACGAAGCTCTGTTTGCAATTAGGCTGTCTGTTATTTGTTATCGACTGAGATGAGGCACTGTAGTAGGCAGCTTTAGCCCATTCAGGTCACCTGGGTCCTGAATCAGTCGAATATCCAAGCAAGTTGAGAGCTCTAATAAAGATTTATAAACTATTTCGTGGTTGAAAAAAACCTCTTGACAAACCCAGGGCAGCAACAAGGTAAATTACGAAGAGAATTCCTAAAGTTCGCTGGACTGATTTAAACCCGGACTAACCTCCGCGCGTTCACTGACGGACTTCCCTGGATTAATCAAACCCAACTGCACATTAGGCCGCGGTAACTGAGTTCTTCAACCCAAATCTAACAGAAGGCAGTGTATTTCTTTAGTCTGCGCAGTTGAATGCGCATTGACGATGTGTCCTCACATGGTGACGAAACGTTTGAAAATTAGCCGTTGAACAGATCAAACAGAGAGCCCATCTGAGCTGCCATTATTTCGACATATCTCTCCCGTGTTTATGTTGACATGCTATGATGTAACCTATTACAACTGTGATTTTTTGAGTTTGAATATTATTTACCTGGTATAATTGAACGTTTTTCAGCAGAGATGGATTTGCGGAACTTACAGCTTGCATCCCGTGGCGAATTTCATGAACGCTATTCTGCAGATTATTACTCGGTAAATTAAAAAATCCCATAAGACTTGTTTTATTCTTTAAATAAAATTAAAACATCAATCGAACGGTGTGAATCATACAGATCTACTTTTCGAATAATGCAACCTTGATATGAAACCCTAAAATTCTCCCAAGCTAAAATAACTGACATTTCCGTAAACGGGAACTGCTTATGTGAGCAGTGATCTGTACACCGATGTTCTTCGTTTTCTGTCACAGAAACGTCATGGCACACATTAGTGGGTGCTCACTTCGTGGGTAGTTGTGTTCACATAGTTTTTGAAAAATACCTAGTATCCACTCATTTGACTGTCCATTTCATGTATACCTTTTTCGCAATATAAGTATCCACTCATTTGACTGTCCATTTCATGTATACCTTTCTCGCAATATAATTTGCCCGATCGCAACTTGTGCTGCGTTGTTGTCTGTATGATTTGTACTTCATCGGTTAGTTGAATGGCTACTTCGGGGTGTTTCGGATCCACTTCCGATCGGTCCGTTCCTGGTTTGTATTGTGTATTGGTTTTTCCCTCTTGAATTAGGTTGGTAGTGATGAGAGTTCGCATTTTTGACAGTATTCGTTCTCCGTTTGTATCATAGTCTCATATTCCCAATGTCAATTAGGCGCTTGTACTTTCACATTTTCCTCTTCTTTTATTGACCAGGTTGGATACATTCGTGTGCTCCACTTGTCGATTTGTTCTTTATCCGCCTTCGATTTTCTGCCCCACAAAAGTCCTAGAAAGTGGATTCATCCGCACGGTTTTTTATATTTTTGTTTGTCTCCCTCTTTTGGTTCACTGGTTTGTTGGTTCACTTCGGTATATTGTGCTGCTTTACGTTCTACATTTTGTACCCGCAGTGGTCTATAGTTTGGGTCGGTTTTGGTGAGTTCGTAGACCGGTTTTCCAGTAGAGGACCATACGTTCATGTATTCATCTCAATTCTACGTTCTCACTCGACCGAATATGTGAACAGTGCTTTATTCGAAGATGTGTTCACCTTAACCTCCGTGCACGGGACGCAATATCACTGATCGTCGTGGATGACAGTATATTCGATATTGTTCAAACTTGTATGAACGCGGCAAGGCGCGGCGGCAGCCAGCTTATGTTAGCTTCCAGTTCATCGATTGTCACCGACTAAGAAGTGTTCGCTGTCTCGTTTGAAATTACGTCTCGGTTTTAGGTCACATAGAGCTATGAAGGCATTTTCTTCAAGTCACCAAAAATAGCAGGCTGCATTGCTTGGCAGTGAGAAATCGGATAAAATGTTACCGAACATCGTGAAATACTCGCTACCTTAATAAATGAACCCAGATTTTGAAGATCCCCAATTAATAGGTTTTTATAGTTTACTGTTATTTTGTGTGAATAATTCAGTTGGACCATCGTAAGATTCTATCCACTAAAAAACGCGAATTCATCGAGTTAATTGGACTTTTGCTTTTCACTTGTTTACAGAAAGCCATTCACTTTAACGCTTATTAACCTTTTCAGCATTTAGCAATCTTTGTATATCACAATAAATTGATGCGCGAAGAACAATGACTTAAACCGTCGTAAATTAGTTTTCTTACCAAGCAAACAAGTAGATTGCAGTGCAGATAAAATAGGTAGATTTCATAGTATAAAGCTAGAAATTACTCTTGTTCTCGAAGATTGAATGCGCAAACGACCTTGAAAAATAAAGTTAAAGGTAACTTGTCAAATTAGGCATATTGTCCAAGCTTACGACCAGGACATTGGCAGGCTTTATGTGCCCTGGGTGGATACTGATTTGGTTAAATTCCCGCGTCTCTACTTTGTCTACGTTTTGATTTACTTTGTCTCAGTGTGTCTGTTGCATATTCCATCCCACATTTGTTGGCCAAAATGGGTGACAAGAATTTTGGTTTCAGAGGGAAAAACCACGAAACGAAGATCGGACCCCACAAATTTGCTACGCATTGGCCATGGGCTAATTAATTTCTGTTTGTAGGATAGTCAGTCAGCACAAAATGAGCAGGGAGTAGGTAAATCAATCAGAGTAGACTGATTGCCGGAGGGTGTTCGTTTCAGCGACTTCTTCTCAAGGGTGAGGTCAAGGGGTCTAGCTGAACCGTTTTCAAATTGTTCAGCCCATCCACCCAGGACCAGTCGGCCGGACACGCTGCACGAGTGTGCGATTGTTCTCCGTTCTAAAAGACTTCTTCCCTTCCCGATCTTCTGCAATACACCAGCGCTCTCTGTCAACCCTGCCTAATTAAGCGGCTTTTAATCGATCTGCAAACGCCATCGGAGTAACCGGTCTAGCATTCATGAGTTCATCCAAAACTGCCGATCACAGGTCATATTGAGGGGGTGCGAACCTCCTCAGTCAGGCGTTTTCAAAAGATCGG
>NW_008753245.1:0-3771 GCF_000715545.1 Opisthorchis viverrini | reverse complement strand
TTTTGTTTCACAAAGTCTCCATTCTGGAGAGACAGTTACCAAGTATTCTGTCTTCCGTCTTTGGCTTCGAACTGGTCGGTTATGCACCTGAGGCAAGTGCAATCAGAATTTCTTCCCATTCCTCGTTTGATGGACCTATATGTTTCATGTCCAAAAACACTTCATCAAAATGTTACTAGTGAAACCTCATGATATCTGCGCATTGCGTTACTAGTTAACTTGACAACCACCGGAGCACCAAACACTGAAGGAGAAAATTATCTGCGCAGGCGCCCAACATGGAAAGTGGCTTCGGGCAGACAATATCCGACGCTAAATCACTCCTAGAAGATCTATCAGGGGGCTCTGTCGGTTTAGACAAGAATGACGCCAAATGAAACTCGTGCCCCAAATTCGTATTTACAATAAGCGGGTGGCAACCGGCACGTTGACGTGGCTGCTACTACGGTCCATGGGGCGTTCACACCGAATCCACAGAAGAAAGATCCCCGAATAAGTTGCATGTCTGTTCACGGCAGCGGCCGGGCCCCATCACGGTGTGGCGGTTTGTGTATTTGTATGACGCCATTGAGCTATGAACGGTTTCACCGTAGACGCCTGACAAACAGTATTCTGGTCCTTGGGTCGGGGCTTCGAACATGCATGGTGAATTTTTCCTTAAGTGGCTCATGCTACTGAAAGAGAAACTGGCACCCACCCAGTGCATGACGCCACAGATGAATCGTCCGCAATGGAGATAAATATGTAGTTAGTGATGCTTTGAGTTCACCTAGCTCCTTTGGCACAGAACATAAATTCGACGAGCTACAACCCAGGAATATACCCAGTTCCGGACAGATCTACTGACACGTACCGCATAGTGAAGTTAGTCACGGACGGATAACCTATCGACAGAAGCTCCCCTTCTTGCGGGTATGGCTTTCGGGGAATCTTGTCCATGCGCGGCTATTTATCTGAGTTATCGATCCGTGATGTCATTTTGCACCTGCAACGTTCTATATTCACAGACTGTCCTGCTCAATGTTAATGTTCCTTGTCGATGTGTACAGCCTCTTGAACAAAGCTTTGGTACAGAGTCTTTCGCATTTGGACAAAACTTTTTGGGTTCTAACTGTCCAGTACAACCCGTACCTAATATGAGAGGTGGTACCGCATCATGTTGGACGAGACGATTTCATACCTATCTTCTCTCGACTAAGGAGTCCCTTTAGTTCAGCTCATAGTCCTTCCGTGCTTCAAATATGGTAATAATAGGAAGTGATGACGTACCTAATATGAGAGGTGGTACCGCATCATGTTGGACGAGACGATTTCATACCTATCTTCTCTCGACTGGTGAGTCCTTTTAGTTCAGATCATAGTCCTTTCGTGCTTCAAATATGGTAATAATAGGAAATGATGAGGTACTTTACGTGGAAAACTGCAAGTAATTTGGTGGGGTTAGTCGTGATAAGTTAAAATGTCCATGGTGTTCCTAAGAATCTGGTGCTATTTCCCCTGATTTCATTTGCTTGAGTTTGGCTGATCGCAAACAAACAACGCACGCATGAACGCTTAACGCAAAACAATGTGAAGACACAAATCACCGTCTATATTTTTCCTCCGTCCATGCAGGCAGCAGGAAGCATCACCTTATCTGCCTTCCTGGTGGTAGGCTCTAGGTCATCTGGGCGGTAGGCGTGCTATCTAAGCTGACGGTTTGCGTTTTCTGACGAGCTATTTGTTTGTAGGCAAGGCAAATTATTCGCGAAATTGCATGAATTGTTCATTTGGCATTGCCAGATGCCAGTGGTTAACTGGAGTCACAGAAGTCTAAAGGCCACATGCTTTTGTATTTCCATCTTGAGCGGCTAATTCATGTCTGTCGAAATGCAGCGCTAAGGTGTCCGGCTCTTGAGTCCAGATAAACAGCGAAGAATTGGCAGTGAGCCACTTGGCGTTAGTCCACTGTCTTCTTCTCAAGAGGCGCCGGAGCGGTGCAAGTTCAGCAGTGACGAAGGTCTTCACGTAGTGTTTCCAGCGACCATTTGCCGATACAGGCGAAGTAAAGCGAACATTAATGCAAATGTTTTGATTTTCACAAAATGGCGTAGTACATGTGAACAGATACGCCTGCCTCCCACTCGCAGAGAGTGTAAATTTTTGACATACCTGGAGGAAAAGTACTCAAGAGACGGTTACCAAAAGCGATCTGCGACATGTAAACACATGTTCAAACAGTGCGGAAGCGGTCTGAATAATAATACGCCTAAATACCGACCAATTTGCATACTGAAATTGACTCCCAAGAACCGGGGCTTCAAGTAACCTGAATTGCAATTGTTTGATTTGCATCGTCGGTGGGTTCTGCTAATTCCTGGCGCTTGTTTCGTGTGCCGTTTTCAGTCAAAACAAAGGAAGTGGTCGAACGGTACCCTGACGTTATCTTCGAGTGACGCGTAGCATCGCAACCTCCGAGGAGGATAAACAGTGTAGGAGCCGGGTTTCTATAAGTTACTAGTATTCTACAACACGAATTCATAAAATATACAAGGCTTGAAGTGCATATGCGTCCACAAAAATGAGCGATACGGGCGCGAAATTGAGATAGACACGTCTGCGTAAGGCTGGCCACAAACTCGCTAGATGAACTTGTTAATGCTCTACTAGAACCCGAAAACTGTTTATATGAACGAGAAAACGTAGAGCACTAACAATGTCTGCTTCTTGAGTAAAATTATTACAACAGGTGTATATGCAAACAAGGGACTTATCGTTTTGCAGGTACAGTTTGATAAATCCTGTTGTAAGTCCAGATGCGGGTTTCGTCTCCTCTTCGCTGCTGTAACAGCCACACGTAGTCCTGGCCCTTCTTGAGTGAAGAAGCTCGGCTCTGCTCCGAGTCGGGCGACGTGCGAAGCTCTGTTGAGTTGTGTTGTGTTGCTGTGCTGTTATCCCATATGTAGGAACGTTTGCGTGTGTGTGGGTGTCAGCAGCTCCGAGTTGGGCGACGTGCGAAGCTCTGTTGAGTTGTGTTGTGTTGCTGTGCTGTAGTCCTATGTGTAGGGACGTTTACGCGTGTGTGGGTGTCAGCACATGACTTGTTGCTACCTTATCGGACGGTAGACAGTCTATGTCAGATGAGTCACCCTTACCTGTCATGATTTGTACATGTAGGGAAAGGAAGACGAGTCTTGGGATCAAGGGCTTGACTGTGAGCTGTGTAGTCAAGTGAGTCACGATTCTGTGACGTGATTTGTAAGTGTGGAAAAAAGGCAGATCTCGTGATCTAGCGAGTGTCAGTGATCTGTACAGTCCTGTGTGGCGAAAGGGTAGCCACAAACTCATAGGTAAACGAATGAAGTAGCCGCAGCACGCACTGGGCGCAGACGTAGAGAAGGAGTCACGTATTAGTGACGGAATGAAGTGGGCACTTTGAACGTCTAATTTAGGGAACACAAACGTTCCTCTTCTGTACGGGTTCAGATGGCGCTGCTGTGCTTTTTGTCACTACATGGTAGGCGAAATTACAGGTCATGGACTCACCCAGGGGCAGCCAGCAACTTTGGAGATGCAAACACGCGACATTAGTCACAGTCGTGGTACTAGGAATAAATTTTCCGGTGCATCCAAAATGTTCTAGAAAAACGAAATTCAGACTTTTTAAAAATCTGGCATGAAGTATTTTGGCGAAATTATGGGTCACTCAGTTGTTCCAACTCTTCTGGTAGCAGGTGGCTTGCCGCTGATCGAACGTCTATGAAGCGAAGGCATCTAGGTCAATGGCAGACG
>NW_008753244.1:0-3775 GCF_000715545.1 Opisthorchis viverrini | reverse complement strand
TGGTTAGAACCCGTGCACACGATGTAAGGAGTGACATTATCAGGGAGAAGTCAGCTATTCACTGCTCCGCATGTAACAACTGACTAAACCATCGCCATACAATATTTCAACTGAGACTTCGCTCTGCAGGTGAAGCCCATTTTTGCTGAAGAGCTCAAGCAGCACTCAGCAACTGCTTCATCATAGGCTTTGGGTGGGATTATGCGTTCCAAGGTCCTCTCCGAGAGGCTTATAAGTCATGTGATAACTAACGCTAGGAGGAAATAATCAAGTGGATCCTCCAACGGGACTGAGTGTTGTCTGGCTTCTAGCTGAAAACTTGCCAAGTGATATACCCAAACACCTTGCAAAACTTTTTACAGAGCAATAAGAAGCTGAGATTCCACTTGAATCTGTTTCCTGAAAATGAAGTCAGTCTAGTCCCGGAAATCATTCCTCAGGGAGTTACGCCACACATTGTTGCGTAATGTCGACTCTGTGATTGATGTCTGGTGGCGTATCTATGAACGACAAACTATTTATAGCCAAAAGGTGCACAGTCAGGCCAATAACCGGGATGTTTGTCTTAGCATCACCTTGGAGATTCATCAGACTCGCATTGCTGATGTTTTTCAACAAAAATAGAACGATTGCGCATAGCTTCCTGCCCGATCAATACAGAATGATTCCAGATAATCTCACCATCTAGTAAGGACCGTCAGCGACTTGTCCAACCAACTACAACAGACAGTGCGAATAAAATGCTCTTTTTACAGAGCGGAAAAACCCAAATTAATTGGGACAACAAGCTGGGGAATTCAGGCCAGTAGATGTGTCAAACATACACGACATTTTATGATTGCTTTTTCCGACACTCGGATCGAAACGGTCACAAATCATTGCGCAAATAATCCAATTTGAGCAACAGTTTGTCGGCACGACAGCATTCGTACTTCAGCCTGCGCATCTGACTAATTTTAGATGCTTGGTTTTTCCGCACCACAAACATTTGTTTGTTGCATTCTGGGATTCGTCTAATCAGGTTACTTGACTATGTTAACTTTTCTTATCATGATTCCACTGTTTCAAAGATTCGAAGAAAAAATGGTGCCGGTGAAAAGAAACGGCTGTCTGAAACGACAAGTGTCACTGAGAATACGTCTGGGGAAGTTGGTGAATGCGGCAAAAAGGGGGAAATTGAGTGGTAGTGAATTGCAGTGCTGGTCGGCCGCTCGTGGCAGAACGACCAAGTCTTCAGTCACTGCCAGGAGGGTCGCGGAAATGGAACTCCCCGAGTTTCATGATGATGATGATGATTCCTAATGAGGATGAAACAACTTTACTGCGCTCCTCGGTATTTTTGCACACACAAGCATCAGTGATAACACGAAATATCTATGAAACTTACAAAAGCTTTCAACATATCCATCAAAACAGTTATCGACTGTGAGAAACGTGAATCATGGTGACACATAAATGTCTGACACTTTGAAACGGACCCCCAGGAATTCAGGCTGTATCTTTCTAAAAACCTACACATTGTGCATTTTGTTCTCACCAAAAATATCGGTCAAATCTCTTGAATATCGATCATTTGAACATCTTTTCAACCACATTGACTGTTAGGGAGTGATATTGGTTTGCACATTTACTGTGTTAGGACCTTTCGTCAGCATTATGCAAAACGTTTCAAGTAAATTTTATGGATAGGAGAACCTAGAATTTTATGTTGGGAATCAGAAAACAACTGAAAGACAGTTTGGGTACGCAGTTTTGTGTTACAGTCAAAGGCTGGGACACTCATATATTCAATGTTCGAATGATTCCTGAAATTCCATTGTATTGTTCTGTGTCCAAACTTCATATCGATCACTCTCTCAGTTAGCGGTTTATGAGGCCATGACGGTGGAGCCATTTTGCTTGTGGATATCCACTGCGAACGATATTCACAACACGTCTACTGCAGCCCCATAGTTTTCTTCAATAACCCAGCTGACCCACCTCTGGATGTCACCTGTATAAACGAATGTAAACTGAAATCTTTTCTGAAAATCGAACTACCTAATACGACCCCCATAGTTTTCTTCAATAACCCAGCTGACTCACCTCTGGATGTCACTTGTATAAACGAATGTAAACTGATATCTTTTCTGAAAATCGAACTGCCTAATACGACTACAAGAATAAGCTCAACCAACTGATTAACCAGGCACAGTTGCAATTTCAAGGAATTGAAATATCTAGAGAGCTTTCAGAGGTTTTATCCAAATTACTTTTAGCCCAAATAGATGTCCCTATTCTTATTGTTCATTTGGTTTTCAAAAGTTGTACTGTTCATGGTAAAACCGACCCGTCCGAATACTACTGCCTGAAAAGACAGCAGTCGCTGAAACAAATCAGGAGACTATACTGACAAGCACAAATCAAGTTCAAATTCTTAAACAGTTTCTTGGCCCTAACAAACCACCTCTAAACTCACAGGTTTTTTTTAAATTGGAACAAATATCCAATGTTTACCTTGATTTCTGAAACTGTTTCTGTCTCTGTCCACCGAATGGTGCCCAAAAGGTTTTGAGAAATTGGTTTTATGCCTCCCCGTTTTATTTACAGAATACTAATCTCCTGATTTATGAAGGGCACTCAAATAAGTTACAAGGGTGGATCATGGGATTTGTGTGTTGTTGACGTATTCTGTGAAAACCACAAAAAACCTTTCACTGCTGTAAAGTTTATCAAACCGAAAAAAATTCTTGTGTCAGTCTACCGCTATTCGTTTAACGAGACTGTGAAAACATATTGAAAATCATCTATGTGTTTGAGTGCATCTGCCGTGCCATTAACCTGCAGGTTCATTTGGACTTTATGTACTCAATAGTGTTTATGTCACTTTATGATGAATCCGTTTTGGCGCTCTGTTGCACCAAAAACCAATCAGGTTTGTGTACTATTCATTAAACTTGCTGGTGGCTGATCAGATGGTCCTTGATCTCTGAACGAAGCTTGACAATTAGCTTGCAAAAATTTCATCTTCAGTCGAGGAGACATCGTCATTGCACAGTTGAATGAGCGCTTCCTCCAATCCTGGCTGTGTTTTTATAGTTTTTCGAAAAGTATATAATCTCATGTCATTTGATCGGTTAACTGGTATATACCTCTCCTGTATTATCACTGACCCGACAGTGATTTACACTGTGTTGTGGTCTTCGTACCCCATTGGTTTGCTGAGTGGTTGCTTTCGAGTATTAAGGGCCCGTTTTCGATAGATCCATTCCCGGTTTATGTTGCGTTGTAATCTTTCTTCTTTAAATTAGTTTGGTGGCAGTGACAGATTTATTTTTTATTCCAATCCATTCTTACGTTGCACCGAAGTCTCATCTTCTTGAGTCTGACTAGCCCCTTGTACTACGCTGTTTGTTGTAGGTTTTTTCGCATCGGTCGATTTGTTTGTAGTTGTATGTAGTTGTTTGTAGTTGTATGGTCATTTAAGTGATTTGACTTTTGTCATTCTTCAATTTTTCGGTTCGATGGCGGTTCGGGTAGCTCGATACTTTGCTTATCGCTTCAGATTACCTACCCATGAACATTGAGGCTAGCTGCGACTCCGGACACGAGTAGAACAAGTTGATAGGACATCACGACAAAGATGCCTCTGTATGTTCATCATTCGTACCATCTGGGACCGAAATTTTTTGTGTAGACATGTACAATTCCCCGATCTTTTGTTTAGAGGTACCCTATTTCACCCATTTTGCAAGGCGAGAATTTTCCATCGTATCAAACCCAGTGGAACATGCCA
>NW_008753243.1:0-3790 GCF_000715545.1 Opisthorchis viverrini | reverse complement strand
CCATTGCGAGCTTCAAATTCAAGCTTCACTTTAACCTTACATTGGCTTCAAAGCTGCTGAAATCCTCCAGTTCTTTTCCACAAACGTCATACAGGAGGAATGTGGAGAATTACTTACCTTGTGGGCTGTTTATAGTTTTCAAAACAGCCTTCTAAATGGTCAATGGACAAGTAGTTTTGATTGTTTCTTTTTGCAAATCCTTTGTCGGCTGCACAAATTCATTAATCCCTCCAAGGGGGTTGATAGTCCCACTGTCAAAGAGGGCAACTGGGTTCAAAATAGATGCAATGGTGGATTCATTACAATAATTTTTAGATGCTGTCTAACACCTACCCTCCAGAAGCCGTTCTGTCACTGCGAAATGGTACAGCAGTGGATTTTTGGTTGGATTGTTACCTTTCCTGACCATAACACCAGTGAAAAAAAACTTGAAAATGGTTTCTGAAATGGAAGTACAGCGTCTGATAACGGCTTTGGCTCGATGCCACTTTGAGTCGACCCAATATGAATGTAACTGTAAGCATATAATATGGTCATAATATATATAACATAAGTGTTTGCAAAACAATTTCTCCCTTATATTTACTGTGGGCCGAAAAACAATACCAAATGTTCAGCTTGGTTTCGGTGAAATGAGTTTGTGTGCTGATTTATCCTTTGGCTTAGAGTTATTACAGCTAATGACCTGCGGGTTCGCAGTTATGCCATGACATGGACCGACAATACCTAGAATGGAAAAACGGCTTCGGCAACAATGGCTTCCCCAAAGACACCGATGTCACAACATGTGGGGCTTTTGTACTGTCCTCATTTCAGGGTGCTAAGTTCTACGCTCTTTGCGAAATATGTGGTCGGAACATTCACCAGCCTCAATCAAACTTCGTTAAACCGGAACCTCGTGTGGGGTACCAAAAATCAGGGGTGTCGGGAAAAGGGTTGATAGAGTCTATTGTGACCCAGTGCACAGCCAGCTAAGCTGGTTAGTCAATTTGAAGCCAAGTGCTCATAATCTAATCTCAGTTCTGCTGTAAAACATAAGATGAACATCACTACTGAATTACCATACAGGGGAATGAGATGTCCACAAACTGCACTTCAGACTACACCGTGGCAAATACTTAAGTCAGTTGAACTTTCCTGTAGACCATGTGGCAAAATAGCCGTATAATTATGAGCATACGCTACCTTGAATGTAACGAAGGAAAACCTATTGTGATTCCCTATAATCCAGGCTATTCGACAACGCTGTTAATCTACGGCATCCGACTGGACAGACACCATCAAATAAATGGGCTGCTTTAAATACTTCAGTACAAATGAAATTAAACGAAATATCGCGATCGAAATTGAACTGAATGGCGCCATGAACAGAATATTTTCTCCATGACCTTTGTTTTTACGGTAACGTAATAAACAAGTGAATGTCCTAATTAATGCTGCTGGTCAGGTGAGAATGCGTACACATGGAGGTGACGATTTCCACTTTGTCTGGAAGGCATACCTTTCCTACAGTCACGGAAAGTCCAAGGTGCACGCGGAAAGCGCACAATTCTGTGTTCACTTTGTTTTAGTTGCTTTAGTTGTAAAGCATCCGAGAAGTGATTTCAGACGTCGCAAGTAACTGCAACTTATACTATGATATCATCTTTGAAATCAATGGTGTTGCTGAAATCTTCAGGAATTAGCCACCACAGATCATTTAGATCGTCCAAAAGATTTTTCGGCCTTTCATTATTCCTCCTGAAAATAGATGCTTGGATCAATTATGCGGATGTATTTAGAGAAAATACTACTTGCGCAATCTACAGAAGCACAGCTATTTAAACTTGATTTGCTTGTCTATTAGCTATAAGTGAAAACGTTTCACCTACTTAGGATAAAAAGCGGTTTAAAAACACTTTCACCAAGCCTGTTCTACTTAATTACGAGTACGTCGCCTTTATCTTGCGCAAAGTTTTCGAAAAAAGTTTAAAACGGCTGAAAATAGCTTACGGTTATACGAACTCCAAACTACTTATCGACAACACTTGATCTTATGTTCTAAAAGAGGTTGATAACACAGGATTAGAAGCTCTCCACAATGGTGATTTTATCAAGGATGTTTTCTTTTGGGTCATTACAAACGTGCATTAAAAATGTGTGCTCTTATATTCAATCAAATGAAATTTCCCACCGGATACTAGGCATATACACATTATTCCTCAATCAGAATAAAATTGGTTAAATTATAGAACATACCTGTCGCTTGTTATCTACAGACAAATTTTTCTTGAACTAAGTTTTCGTACCAGGCAGTTTCTTTCTGTTACATCAGGGGAAAGAGGTCCATCTGATATTTTGTGTTCACTTTTCAGTAACCGGATCTCTAAGTCCACAAACATACTATGATTACATCCGGGTTGACATTATAGTGTCTCATACATCTTACAAATGTAACAATATCCACGGCTCTGCAAAACCATGGTCTCCTAGACCTTGTGTGCAATCAATTTCACGCGTCCTAAATTGGATGTTCCTGTTATCTATGAACGTTATCTGTCACTTCGCTAGGTCTAACGGAACCGGACATTTTGACATCAAGATAAAAATGGCGTTAAATTTATTGGCATAAACCAAGGAAAGAAAAAGCAGGAATAAAATTTTCATTAAGATATTCGTGACATTTTTGAGGCTTATTCGCCGTTAGCCTAGAAAGCAAATTAGTGCTTCATTAGCCGTTGAACAGTTTGGTGGCATGCTAATCCATCTAACCGAAAGCAGGGTTTTTGGCGTAATTTGATTATATATAGCAGTATGCTTAAAAAAAACAATCTTGCCCGCTTATTTTGAAGAAAGTTGTCAAAGCAAATAGCAATGAAATCTAGGCACGATAAATTCGAAGCCAAACATTAGGTTGAAAGCAAATTTTTGCGTGTCTGACTAAGCTGGGTTCTAGGCTAAAGCATATCCGCGTCCAATTTGTTTCAACCGACTATGTAAAGTTTACTAGGCAGGGGTCGGCAGCCAACTCCAAAGCTGCTAATCCTGTTTCACAGAGTCTCACCAGTTGAGCATCCGGGTGACGGGAAG
The DNA here is from genome assembly GCF_000715545.1 of Opisthorchis viverrini. Lineage (NCBI taxonomy): Eukaryota > Metazoa > Platyhelminthes > Trematoda > Opisthorchiida > Opisthorchiidae > Opisthorchis > Opisthorchis viverrini. The sequence goes on along the minus strand of NW_008753243.1, from coordinate 721 downwards.
TGTGCAGAAATCCAACAGATGCAATGAAATGGTTGTGCATAAACTTGTGGATTACATGTAACGTGGAATCACGTAATTCTAAAATACTAGCGGAATTGCACGCCTTTATTGATATCCATTTTCAGAAAAATACTTGACGTACGGAATTATGGGTGAGAGTAATGCAATATAGTCTCGCAAACGGATAGCTGCGCACAGTGGCCAATCTTTCTGTGCAAAGCTGTGTAACTGGGAATTTCGGGGTCGGAAGACATGTTTTCCAAAGTGTGAAAACATTAGTGATTGATCACTATGGATTGGTTGCCTGGTGAGCTTGAAAGCCAACAAGCATGTTCACTGCCCATCCTCGATGATCCACGACCGGTTTCGCCCTTCCTTTGGCTCATCAAGTAGATGCAATTCCTGAGTACTCTCTATCATGACCTCTGACTTGAGGCATCTATGAAAACAAAATTTTACAGCGCAACTGTACTGAATACATAAGTGTCGGGACTTCTATTTCAAAAACAAATTGTCGTAGTAGCACTTCCTGCCATACAAGTCACTTTCCATCAAGATGTATTGCACGACCAACGACAACTGAGTGGAAGTTATGCCATGGTGTGGTCGACTAGTCTTCCGGTCAATTGTCTCTAGTTGCTAAAAAAATTTATCTCGTCCCCTGCTAGTTTTGCCAATGTGTCTGTGCAACAGTAGATGAAATGATGGACAGTATAAGGAG
>NW_008753242.1:0-3796 GCF_000715545.1 Opisthorchis viverrini | reverse complement strand
CCGATCTTCAAAAATTGAATATAAAATAACACGAGCATAGTTTGGTACCCGCAACAGCTATATTGAACATAGATACGGCCTGCTTTTTGGCTGCCGATCAAACTGAAATAGTTGGTTTATGATTACGTGTAATAATTGTGGGCTTTTTCTGCTTTGCTTTAGGAAAGCCAGTAGAGGGGAATTTTCTGAGCTGACCACAACGCTAATCACTAACTCTGGTAGTTCAGACGAGAAATTCGGAAATTATTTGTGTAATCCGCAAAGCGAAACTTTAGATGGAGTGATGCTTGCAGTGCATTCAATGGGAAGGGTTTAGACAAATGTTATCGCCTTCACTTCATGCCGACTGCAGCGCCATCTGACATTATTGCTATTATTGTGGCTGAAGTAACTCACGTATAAATTTTTGACTATTATTGCACCGGTCTGTGATGAAAAGATATTCAATGATGTTTTCGTGGATAACACGCCTCATTTTACGATTGTAATTCACCCTTTCAAAATCTGCCATTAAGCATATCTTCGTAATAGGAGGAACGGAACTCACCAACCTACCGGTTAATTGCCTTATCCTAGCATTTGCCTGCAAAGCAGCGGTGCAAAATTGCGAGAGAAAAAATACTATCCAAACGGCTCAACTCTGCGCTCAGTGAGATGACAAGCAATTTGGAAGTTTCAAAGACTNCCGCAACAGTTATATTGAACATAGATACACCCTGTTTTTTGGCTGCCGATCAAAAAAGAATAGTCGGCTTATGATTACGTGTAATAATTGTGGGCTTTTTAGTCTGCTTTAGGAAAGCCAGTAGAGGGGAATTTTCTGAGCTGACCACAATGCTAATCACTAACTCTGGTAGTTCAGACGAGAAAGGAGATTCGGAAATTATTTGTGTAATCCGCAAAACGAAAATTTGACAAGGAGTGATGCTTGCAATGCATTCAATGTGAAGAGTTTAGACAATTGTTATCGCCTTCACTTTTTGCCGACTGCAGCGTCATATGACACTATTGCTATTATTATGGATGAAGTAACTCAAGTATACATTTTTGACTGTTACTGCCCCGGTCTGTGATGAAAAGATAACTCACTGATATTCAATGATGTTTTTGTGGATAAGACGCCTCATTTTACGATTGCAATTCACTCTTTGCAAAATCTGCCATTAAGTATGTTTTCGTAACAGAAGGAACGAAACTCACCAACCTACCGGTTAATTGCCTTATCCCAGCATTTTCCTGCAAAGCAGCGGTGCAAAATTGCAAGAGAACAAATACTCTCCAAACGGCTCAACCCTGCGCTCAGTGAGTTGACAAGCAATTTGGAAGTTTCAAAGACTGATTACACCAAAACCGTTCCCGATGCAGTCAGCAGAATTTTAAAAAAAAAAAATGTTCGGACAGGTTCCAGGTTGTTGGTTGCGAAAATGCACGGATTAAAAAAGGCAATGCTTGTATCACAAGAGGTTACGAACGAAACGATAAGAATCGCCTAAAAATATCTGTTTTATCAAATAAATTTAAAATTTATATATTTACCATCTAAAAGCGTTTGTATCCCCACTACTGGTAGCGGTGCTCCCAGTCAACATTTCCCCCCCCAAAAACCAATCCTGCAAATTAGAACACCACTCACGCGATGAGAAAATCTTCTAAGTTTGCATGGAGCGAAAACAGTTTAATCACATGTGAGCTATTCTCCAGCGCAATCGATCCGATTTTGACGCTGCGAAGATGAGATGCTTCCGAATTGCATCTGTACACGGCTATGGCTAGCAAAATGTAAACATACCGTTGTGCTTACAATTTGGCGGCAACACCTTTTTTGACGATCCATGAAGAATTCATAGGATTGCTTCAACAGCAGGCACCAAGGCGGTGCGAGCATTTTCTGCGTGCTGTGGATCCTCCAGTAATTACACAAAATACAAACGGGTGTATTCGCGCTTTTCCCGGAGGCTCGGTAAATGGTTGCAATATTATCGTATTTTGTGCTGAAATCCTGCGGGTTCACTCATTTCTCAGCGAGAGCAATAAACAAACTGGATTGCAATGCAAAATTCGTGGTCCGTGAGTTTGGCGAAAATGAATAAAACACTTCAAGCATCAACCAATGGGAAACGTACGTTTTTCGCGTGCGCTAATAAGGTGAACTGCTGAATAAGTTTGGAAGATGTTAGCTATAAACTGCCTGTTTTTATTGTTAAATTTGTAATTGACTGTGCAAGGTTAAAACGCTCAACGCGGTAAAATAATCATCTTAGATTAAGTTGTATCTAGGTAACCAGATGCGAACAAAAGCTAGGAATGTGACGTAATTACCCTAGGAGCAGATGGTATGGGAAAACGCCTTGTCGGAAAAACCTCGGATTACACTTACACTTAACGGAAAACGTTTTCACAAACACGGGCGTCTCAAGCAGCGGTCAACAGATTATTTCATGCTTTGGGCATGTGCATGTGTGTACGCTGGAACAGGCTTTAGCAACGTGTCCACTCTTGTCTGTTCCATCGATTTAAATAGAAACACCGGCTAGATTAGTATAAGTTCTATTGGTATTTTGCAGCCGAATTTACTTAAACAAATTAAAGATGCATAAATTCGCTTCGATTACCCGCATGCGTTTGAAATATCTTGGGATTCTTTTGTACATCCTGTGTCAACCTCAGTAAATATTTTGTACTCAAATAGGTTATGTACGAATTATATTTTGGAATATTGATATTAATATCATAAATATCATTACTAGTAAGTTAGGAAACTTTCCAAGTATTAGGCACAGTTTTCAAGGTTTATACCTGACTTATAGTATTTGGCAGGTGGAACGACATCTCTGTAACTACTGCAACATATAATATCGATGACTTACTGTTACTCGGGGGCGGATCTCCTCCACGTCGTTCTGTTAACATTGTTACCGAGGGTAATAAATTAGTATCAGCGAGTTACAAAATTATTTAACAGAAAATAGTGAGAAAGAATCCAATATGTATTGTATGCTTTATTCGATTACAAAAGGATACAATGACAATGAACAGACCAGGGGCTACCGTTGTCAAAACGAAACTCCACCGAGCAGGATTAGTCACGCCTGGGTACTTCAGCAAAATAAGTTTGACTAAGAACATTTCACTGTCACTGTAAAGTGTGCCATGCTTCGAGGAAGTCAAACGCGTGGCGTCTTTGCTAATGGCTTATGCCGTATTGCGCTAACGGACGGTGATTCCACCTCACCACCGAGTATCCTGCGGAGCAATCCTGCAGTTGCCCATCGTGGGCAAACCCAAAGATTTCGCGTATTATAATTGGTGGCCTGATTACAACATGAAATAGGCAGTGATTCCAACAACCAAAAGTAACAACCTTTCATATATGAAAATCACAGTCATTTATGGCTCCTGATATACTGCTGAAATACGTCTCCAAGGCAAAATAATGCCAACAAAGCGCTAAATATTTATCGCCCTCAATTTGGCTCACCAACATAAACAGTTAAATATACGTTCGGCTCAGCAACCCAAACGTGTTATATTGCCGCCTAACCAGTTTCAAAACTTCCTCTGGAACTTACGTGGAAGCATACCTGTAAGCACGCAATGAATCGCCATGATTTTCGGTGAGGCGTATTGCACGAATATACCCCGCGTTTGTGTGTGACGAATTCCCAAGATCACTCTTTTTCAAATAGATTTGTATGACTTTAAACTATCCACTCAAATGATTCGGTCCACAGTGACCTCAGTGCCTTTGTTGTTCGTCTGCAAGACTGGAGCCCGTTTGAAATGAATAGTCCAATAA
>NW_008753241.1:0-3799 GCF_000715545.1 Opisthorchis viverrini | reverse complement strand
CCGATTCGGCCAACTTGGTTTTCCGCTGCAAGTTCGATTTGTCTCTCCCACAAATTCAATTCCATATGCGGTATTATTTGGTCCTGCGCATTGGCACAATCTCCCCAACAAAATTATCGTTTACACGCGACTTCTATACAACGGTTGCACCAGGAGTCTACTTGGCTTTAATTTAAACCGTATTTGTGGGACGATAACTTGCTATTTGCTTCCACTTCAAAGCATTTCATCTTCACCTCCATTTTCGCGTTTTTTTGACCCTGCCCATTCACTCAGCCGCTCAATATCACCCATGGCTAGCACTGGTTTTCAGTTTTTGATCATGTCAACCAGCTTCATCTCTGAACTAGTTGCACCTCATACCCACTGTCCTAGTTTTTTCGGTCCCCGCAACTGCGATGACATTTTACATAATAAGCATACCTTGATTGTTGTGCCTTCCTTACTGTTGTGTTGTTGCCTGCAGCGTTCAGGCTGTAATGACACGATCAGGCCTCAACCGGCAAGTTCCCTACAGGTTGGGAAATAAACCTATTATTATACACGGATACACAGGGAGGTCCACGCAGTAGCTCGCGTATAAAGCCTTCGGATATTTATGCTGTAGTAATATTGCCAGATAGCGTACGCAACAATTCGAACAACGCAAACGCTGTGACAATGGCTGCTCAGTGAAAGTCATTAAGGTGTATGAGCGTGTGATGTACCCGGTTGCCCGAAAAGCAATAATCCGCCGGGTTTGCTCACTTTTAAAATTCCAAAACATTTCGGGACGAGCGCATGAATTCGGATTACTTTGTACTTTCCGGGCATGGTTGCAGAGTGATCAAAGGTATGCAGATTGATGTTTGCCTTGGCTGACGTCACAAGAAGTGAGTTAGGGAGTCTAATATGCATTAATGTGCACTTGCCTCTGTGTCTTGTTGGAAGACACCTGATAGACGATCGCCGATGATTTGGGCGAGCGTGATTTGTGGGTCACAAGTGCATATGTTCATAATTTGGGATTTGATCGCTTTTGTACACGGAGAGCTGGTGTCATACTGTGGAACTGCTTCATGCCCCGGTGGCAAGCATTCCTGTCCTTCGGCTTCAAAATCGGCAACCTTGCTCAAGACCGTGAGAACTTAGCTTCCAAAATTTGGGAACCCACCTGTCATCACCGAGCCAAGTTACGCCAATAAAACTTATCGCTCATGTATCAGCTGTCGTATATTATGAGACTGAATCCGACGATGACAGCAGAGGTTCTTTCTTCAATTCCTCTGACCTGACCAAACTTCGCATTTCTCCCACCAAATTGCTTTCTCGGGCTTAAAAATATGCTGTCAAAGACTGGTATCCTAACACCCTCTCTCACTCTCACTCCCCGATTTCCCACCCCTGGCACTTTCCGTACAACAGCGACCATATCCCGAATTCCAAACCAACACACCTGTGTTTTTAATAGTACCGGAGATAATTAGTCCCATGTGGTTGGATTTACGATGAGCAGAATTGATAATAAGACAGCGCCAATAAAACTGCATGGTGTGGTAACTCAAGGCCATATCTCAGACCCGGATTGTAAGGTGTCTAGCGTGATCCTGGAGAACGTTTACAAGCCCGAGTCATGTGTCGAAAGATCGAGTTCGTCACGCAGGAATGGGTTCTGAGAATCCCTGCGGGATACATGCCGCCATCCCTAACATACAATATTGAAACGACAATGACCGGATCACTGCATCCCGGTGAGTTATAGACTGGAAGGTCTGACCGAAGTTTCAAGTGGGTTAGCGATTTTCGGGGGTACACCTGGATAGGCCAACTGTGTCCAGAATAGGACGAGAATCGATGATAGGGTTCTCTAAAGCCAACAGTGTAGGCCTGAGCTCACCAAGGGCATCGGTAAACCTCGCATATGAACGCAACTATTAGCCTCACCGGTGAAATGTCTTAGACAATATCCTCAAGAAGACGCAATGGGAGTACTATGCACGTTGACTTTCAGTTTTGCCTGACCAAACCCATTTCAGTAGCTCGCGTATAAAGCCTTCGGATATTTATGCTGTAGTAATATTGCCAGATAGCGTACGCAACAATTCGAACAACGCAAACGCTGTGACAATGGCTGCTCAGTGAAAGTCATTAAGGTGTATGAGCGTGTGATGTACCCGGTTGCCCGAAAAGCAATAATCCGCCGGGTTTGCTCACTTTTAAAATTCCAAAACATTTCGGGACGAGCGCATGAATTCGGATTACTTTGTACTTTCCGGGCATGGTTGCAGAGTGATCAAAGGTATGCAGATTGATGTTTGCCTTGGCTGACGTCACAAGAAGTGAGTTAGGGAGTCTAATATGCATTAATGTGCACTTGCCTCTGTGTCTTGTTGGAAGACACCTGATAGACGATCGCCGATGATTTGGGCGAGCGTGATTTGTGGGTCACAAGTGCATATGTTCATAATTTGGGATTTGATCGCTTTTGTACACGGAGAGCTGGTGTCATACTGTGGAACTGCTTCATGCCCCGGTGGCAAGCATTCCTGTCCTTCGGCTTCAAAATCGGCAACCTTGCTCAAGACCGTGAGAACTTAGCTTCCAAAATTTGGGAACCCACCTGTCATCACCGAGCCAAGTTACGCCAATAAAACTTATCGCTCATGTATCAGCTGTCGTATATTATGAGACTGAATCCGACGATGACAGCAGAGGTTCTTTCTTCAATTCCTCTGACCTGACCAAACTTCGCATTTCTCCCACCAAATTGCTTTCTCGGGCTTAAAAATATGCTGTCAAAGACTGGTATCCTAACACCCTCTCTCACTCTCACTCCCCGATTTCCCACCCCTGGCACTTTCCGTACAACAGCGACCATATCCCGAATTCCAAACCAACACACCTGTGTTTTTAATAGTACCGGAGATAATTAGTCCCATGTGGTTGGATTTACGATGAGCAGAATTGATAATAAGACAGCGCCAATAAAACTGCATGGTGTGGTAACTCAAGGCCATATCTCAGACCCGGATTGTAAGGTGTCTAGCGTGATCCTGGAGAACGTTTACAAGCCCGAGTCATGTGTCGAAAGATCGAGTTCGTCACGCAGGAATGGGTTCTGAGAATCCCTGCGGGATACATGCCGCCATCCCTAACATACAATATTGAAACGACAATGACCGGATCACTGCATCCCGGTGAGTTATAGACTGGAAGGTCTGACCGAAGTTTCAAGTGGGTTAGCGATTTTCGGGGGTACACCTGGATAGGCCAACTGTGTCCAGAATAGGACGAGAATCGATGATAGGGTTCTCTAAAGCCAACAGTGTAGGCCTGAGCTCACCAAGGGCATCGGTAAACCTCGCATATGAACGCAACTATTAGCCTCACCGGTGAAATGTCTTAGACAATATCCTCAAGAAGACGCAATGGGAGTACTATGCACGTTGACTTTCAGTTTTGCCTGACCAAACCCATTTGATAAATGGGCTACAACGACCAACATGCATGATCAGATTGGTCCAAGTGAAGTACATATGACAGGAAATTATCCCCGATCTACGGTCTGATAGCGCACATTATTGTGGGCTTCCTTTTTTCTCAGGGGCTCTGAATCCGCAGCATGGCTGCGTTTCCCATACACTTCATTATGATCAATGACCGGTTGTGGTAGTGCGTTCACCCAAAGTATGTCTATTGAAAATATAATGAGCGTCATTCGTTCCCCCGGTAACACGAGAAAACCAAACGGGACTCGGGTCTTCCACGGCCCAATCTAAGCGCACATATGGACTATTAAGTCTGCTAACCACCATGGTCA
>NW_008753240.1:0-3805 GCF_000715545.1 Opisthorchis viverrini | reverse complement strand
TTGAATGACAATTATCAATGCAAAAAAACCTATTCATAGTAAATGAAGCTTACTGTTCTAAGACTGTATTTGCCTTTTATCTTCTGTCTTTTTTGCTCATTACGTACATTCAACCGGTATCGTAATCCCGCTTTTGTGAATGCTTAGACTGGTGAGAAACACAACAAATATTTTCAAATGAGGTTGCACTAGGTGAACTAGAATTTCCACAGACCTAAGTAAACAGAAAATATGTCATAACTCTCCAGAAATAGATTATGATCATGCAAACCGCGCTACTTTAAACGAAAAACGTTTTGGCTGATGCTGTAGTCGACAAATTTATCTTTGGCTGTCTGGCTGTGTTAGCCCCATTCTGGCTTGCAGCAAGCAATTTGTCATCTTCGGAATCGTTAACCAGTCTTAAATAATGCTCTCCCTGTCAAGCGGTTAATCCCTCATTTGAATCAGTCTCACCCAATTTGAACAATCAGTCAGTCCACAAATGTGGAACTACCTGCTGCATTCTGACAGTTAGAGAAATTCGGACTAGACTTCCTCCTTATGCAGCATAATTAATGGACAAAGCTGATCAAAACCTTTGCATTGATTTCTACTTGAATGAGAAAAAAGTGAGGATACTGGTACGGTCGAATATTCCATCAAATTGTTCAGTTTACTGTTCTGGCTTATTTATATGTTCTTTTAAAAGTTGATTTTTGTTTGTACATTCTCCGGGAAAACGACGTAGTTCGATAGTAAAAGATGGATGTGCAACAAATCCTATCAGTGAAGTATCATAAAAATGAATGATTTTTCCGATCACAAAAACGATCCTGGTCTAATGACCTAAATTACTCATGTTCAGCTTTGTCTTACAGGGTAATTGAACGCAAATCGTGGTCAAGCGGATAACTGGTCAAATTACTAACCCAAAACGCACGGGTTGGAGACTTTGTGGAGTTTTTCAGGTGCTGGTTATTCACAATAAGGATACAACGACTGAACATGCCTCTTGGTTAATCGTCAAACACTGTCTTCTCTTTGAAAACGATATCTTCATTGATGATCAAGCGCAATTTGGTGGATTTATCATAACTTTTGGAAAACCCATAAGGTGGATATGTGTGGGATAGGTGTTAATCCCAACTTTTTCTCACGAGCCCATAAGATCTCGTCTATTGCTCCTGTAGAATAACGCGGGTCACGTTAACTCTCAATTTGATTTGCCCAACTTTGAGGGTCTGGGTTAAAAACCAATAGTCTTGGTGGACCGGTCTTGTTTCCGCTATACAAGTGACCCAGTGCAGGGCTTGTAAGGCCTAAAGGAGATTTGTTTCACGCTACAATTACCAACTGATTGCACCGGGTGGAGTACCCAACGAAGTGCACAAATTTTTCAACCGTAAGCCATAATGAACACATGTAGCTATGAAAGAAAAGCAACTGTTCTGTTTCGGGGTGAACAGTTTTGTGACATGTCAGAAAAAGGCGAATAAAAAGTGCATGTGAACAGAAATTGCCTGATGCACGAAAGTTGATCATTCGGCTGGCCGTCGCAGTTAAACAGATGCAGGACACTTGAGCCTCTACACATGAAGCGACAGAAATAAAGCTACCTACGTCCTAAGTTATGACGGAACAAAGCAAGAGAAGACTAGTACATTCAAAAGTTCTACTCCCTCATTTGTTTTGTGTGAATAAATTGTAGCTCGACACATTGTCTTGATTCCAACATGGTACAGTAATCTGAATCGATTGGACTTTTTAGTGTCTGGATTAAGCGAGTAAAGTAAACTAAACCTTCTTCCGTTGAAAAAGAATAAGTGTTTCGTCTACTTTTATTTAGAGTTCAACAAGTACTACTGTATAATAAACTGGAAGAAATCCACTAATTTAGTGTTCCTGAGGTAAGGACTTGGATTTGTAACCGGAAATGCAGTTCGTGAAGCAACGGAAGTATGTATATTATTCGTCAAATGTCAGTGTTTTTCGATACAAAGAACCCAAATTGACCAAAAAACGCCGTCAGAAAGCCAGAAATCAGCTGTAACCTGAATCCATAGATTTGCAATATCACACGATTCCGCACGATAGCTTCTCCGATCTAGCTGACGTGTGGATTGAGGTAAGAGAGTTATGAATTCCAAAGCTTATAGATTTTCGGCCGAAGGTAGCAACAAATATTCAGGTCAAACAGTCTATCGGGTTTGAAATGTTGTGGTTTTTGGCTATCAAATAGATCAACACTTTTCCCACAAGATCTCAATCAGCTGCATTTGTATGCTATTTGAGAAGTTCTTCGTTCTTAGCGTAAAATAAGAGGAAAGTGTGGGCTTAACCTGTGTGTCGTCATTAAAGCTTGAATCTGGACGGTTTCCACACATATGGTCAAAGTACATGCCTCATATGCTATTGGTTACTGTTTGTCTTAGATCACCAAAATGCACGCCTTATTTGCCTACCTTTCGTGCACCAGTCAGAGGACTTATTTAGTGAATCGGAATCAAATGAGTAGTAAGCTATCAGGCAGCTAATAATTTCAGTAAAGTATTCGATGACTGCTAAAGTTTCAAACAATGAAAAAAAATTGTACGGCTCATGCACTTCGATGTACGAAAAACTGACCGTCATAGCGTATTATCTTTATGTCCGGTGCCAGTTAGGAGGGCTGTGATGGAGCGCCCGGGGTTCTTAAGCTTATGCTTTACACAGTTTCGTCCAGGTGAAACACCTCAAGTAAAGATGTGTGCACGTGATCAATGTGGTAAGAATTTCCTACACACAACATGTCACACACAGGTGTGACAAGCCTCTTCTTTAAAAATCTCATCATTTGATATGTTTAAGATATGCAAACTATTCGTGGCATGCGTCAACTTGACGCCACATGAGGTGATATCATATTGTATCAATATGAAATATGAATCTAAGATCAGCTGACAAAAATGCACATATATATCGAGACACTAAGCTGACGGACTACTAATATTACTAAGAATTGATGGAACTGAATGCTTTCCATTTGGCAGGAAACAGGCTTGCATCTATGATAAACTAGTGCAGAATAAACGAGTTGGCATTGAGCGCCTTAAAATTATACGCCCGGGATATACCACCATATTCAGCCCCACTATTCGAATCAGAACCGTTTACGTGCATCCTAAAAGAGTGGCTGAATATCACTTTAACTGATAGTTGCCAAGTGATTTTATTGGTAGTCAAAAACTAGTTCGGTTTCCCAGACATAGATGCTTCCGTCTTGTTCTATTGAAATGTGCTGAGATAGAGTATCCAGCCTGACACAGCCGGATTATTCACACGAGACAGCAAAACCATCAGCGCCTGACAGGGTGAGAAATTCGAACTGATGAGTTATCTCGCTGATCTGTCTGGGCTTTGTATGCATTGTAGTGCTTGTAGTTCCAGGTGTCTGAATTTGCGCAACGAAACCGTGAATAGTGTTCACTGCTGAAAAACCACCTCATTAGTGCCACTCTCAACTGATTGCTTTTGTGAATATGATGTTCGTAGCATTTCCGCGTGTATAATCAACCGATAATGAATTTGTTTTTTGTCATCACTGATGGCACATCCCGCTGGAGGAGGTGCTCCAATTTGATGAATATATGAACATATGTTTCGTCCACCAAGACAAACAGAATTCACAGCTGAGATCAGATATATGGACGTTAGTAGCATTTTTCTGAGTGGAGACATGCAGGTGTGTGGCAAGTTATCAGATGAACTCTTCCGGGTCAGCTCTTCCCGTTCTTCTGTCCACGTAAGTCTTCAAAAAATAAGCCTTGTTGTTCTATTGTTTGAG
>NW_008753239.1:0-3807 GCF_000715545.1 Opisthorchis viverrini | reverse complement strand
TTCGGTAAAAAACGGTCTCTCAGAATAAGTATTATCATGACCGTCATTGTTTAGTCTCACTATTTTGATAAGTCTGCTTAGTTTTTCCCTCCAAACCTTTTGAGCTTGTTGCGTAATCTGCTGTGTGAGTGCAACTCTTATCATTCGCTAGGCCCTTCTTCGAAGGAGATTATTCAGACAACCGGACGTTATCCTGACGCAACATCTTGAATAAGGAATATCACATCTTGATTGAACGTCACCGTCAGACTAAGCCAATGAGTGGTTGATTAGCTAGCAGTGATATTACGCCATCGGATGTGGACAATAAACTGCAGTTTTTACCAACTACAGAGATAAGGCGAAACCACACCCAGCTTAAACATCCAGCCCACTAGTTTTACACCAACTACCAGGCTATTTACGAACAAGTGCAAAGTTTCCGTCGAATGTAGCAAGGTAGTGAGACTGAACTCACTTCATCATTCGACTCGGTTCACTGACCTGTTCTCCTTGACGCGCTGCTTCATCAGGTAATGCCCCGGAATTTTTTTTAACATAATACGTTCTTTGTATTCTCAAACTTCTGGATGTGTGTCAATTTATGCAGAGCTGTGCAAAAGTTTTCGTACCCGAAGCGGTTGCACCCAATCTCTCCTTTCTTGTTTAATTTCGTGACTGATGAGATAATGACACGAACGGTGGAAGGTCTTCAAAACCCCGGTGGTCAAATAGCCTGTGATAAAAACATTGTCGACCTGGGATATGCAGACAACATCGTTCACATCTTCGGAGAGAACGCGCAGGTGCTTTTGGATGGACTTATCAAAGCCGTCCCGTCCTTTAGTATGCAATTTCCATCCACAAAGTGTAACGCCATGCTCTTGGACATGCAGTCACCGAGTACGCCCTTTAAAATCCAGGGGGAGGCACTGGAAGTCGAAAATCGTTTTGCATACGTTAGGAGTTGTATTAGTTCTGACTGTAGTATGACAGGTGAGGTCGATGCACAAATCTGCAAGGCCCAGGTCGCGTTTGCTAAGTTGAGACAAATATGGCGTCAAAGCGGTATATCCGTGAATCTCAAGGAACGCGTGTATCAGGCTACAGTACGGGCTGTTTTGTTGTATGACAGTGAGACTTGGCGTGTTTGAACAGCGGAACTGAAACGTCTTCAGGTGTTCGACAGTCGTTGTCTCAGGTCAATAGCTCATGTGGGATGATGCCGGCGAATCCGTAACAAGGCAATTAGAAAGCTAGTTTTCGTTTGTGCAACTGGAACTTCCATTGCTGTTTTTTAAGTGCCCAATCCAGAGTGGCGGAAACAGAGAGATGGTCAACGCTCGACCTGGCATCGGGGTATGTAAGAGGTCATGATACGTTTGGGTGCTGTCAGTGGTACTTGCCTACCAGGATGGGGACCGCATGATTCCCACTGCGCCTTGTTAGAGACGCTGCAATATATGGCTGCCAACCGATGTCAGTGGCGTTCTTGTTGTCAGTTTTTATCCAGATTGCCTGAGTGAATGTCTGGAGGTGTAGGCACCTCGGAATGATCGTACCAATAGGCAATAAGTCCCTTACCCGTCCACCCTTATTCTTTTCTTCACAATATGGCTTTCAAATAGATCAAGGTTGTACGGCAACACAGCATCAGTGTTGAACACTGATGTCATGCTGTCCATGTTGATGATAATGAACTCGCTTCATACTGGCCTTCCAACGATAATCTGAGAGTTGAACATCCGCGTTTAGTGATGTAGGAAACGTAGGAGGATCGCGTGTTTGGCTGAACTATACATCAATTAGGCCTTGCGATGTTTCAGCATGCAAACGCGCTTGAACTTACAGAATCGTTACAGAATCGAAGAGGCAAAATCAACACCTACCCATTCAGTTAAACTACAATGTCACACTGAATCCAAATACTCGGTCGGATGTCGTCCTGGTGGCTAAGCACGTTATCACTCTGTTTTCGACTGAACAAATATTTGTTCTGCTAACGACACCCACGGAATCAATGCTCAGTGGCGAAGCTTGCCCAATGAATTCCTACCCTCAAGCCAGAACACACACTGTTTTTCCAATGGTGGCAATTGTTTGGTAGCTCCTGTCAACTTTGTTTAAATAATAGCAGATGGGACCGTTATACCACTTTTTACTGTGCTCAAAAGATAACGATGTATTATTATGTATTGTAAGAGGGTCAGGTGATTTTTACTGTATTCTGGAGGCTCTCTTGATGATGGCACTTAGCACATATTCCTCTCTGGATCTTGTTGCGCTTTTACTGGCGACTGGGGTGATTTGCTGAAGCTGATAAGATTTCTAATTCATTCCATATTCATTTGAAATTTGTTGATAACCATTTTAATCATCGTGATTCTCCGAGAACAGATGCGGAATCAGACCTAACCATTTGGTGCAATATTTGAAGCCTGAACGTTTACCTGACGTTTGAGTGGTCTCTGAATTGACTACCACGAGGCCTTAATATACTTGGTTCTTGTGACGTAACCCGATGCTCGTTATATAAACAACTGGATAATCTGCTGTGAGCGGCGATTTGCATTTTGCTTTTCGACACTACTTTTACGGCATAAGCAGGGAGAGTTTTTGATAATAATCTGTTGATTTTTTCTAGTTTGAGCTAGGTCATCCTATTGGGTTTTGTTACGAATGGAACAGGACGATGTATCTTAACCCATGAAGAGCTCACAAACGAGACTTAGACATTCATCTTCATACCAATTTAGTTTTGATAAAGCTCTCGTTTATGATGTCTTTCTTCAAAGGAATGCTCTACACTGTATTCGTGGTGAGTATTCCGTCAAAATCAAATGGTATGCAGATGAATGTGTGAGTCGAATATCGTGCCTAAGTTTGACAGAAACTCCTGGACTGTCCCTGCTTGATGAGCCCCAAGAAGGGCGAAGTTGTGTATTACTACCGTAAAACGTATCTTACATATCGTTCCATTAAATGTGCTGTCCATCATGGTATTGAATATGCGAGACTCTGTCGATTATGCGATCCCAGAGGCTTTTGCAATCATCTTATTCCCACATTGAACTACTGAATTTTTCTGGTTTTTTTAATGGGTCTAATTCATAGCAAAACTGATTACTGATTAGATGATGATCACGGAGTAGATGACAAATGACTACTTTGAGATTATAGTAATATGTTCTGGAACAGCGATCCACCGTGCGTCCACCATCCCTCTGAGTCAGACTTAGTAGGCTGCAAGGGACCAACCGGGCAAATTCCGTGTGACTCGCTGGGATTATGCGGACAAGCGTGATTGACAGGCGTATCGTGCAGGGATGCAGAATATGGACTTTGAACTGGAATATCAAGCGGTAAAACACCAAACGGCGTACACGAATCGACTTTACCACATCCACTTGATGAGTCCCAGTTAGGGCTAAAATCATAGCGAACTGCTCTCCCGAGAGAGGCAAGGCCCACATTCTAAGCCGAGAATCGGTGTGCAGCCATTCACCATTGGTGCTTCTTATCGTACGTGTCTACCTTAATGTTCACATCACGTGAACGGCCGTGTCCGAACCAAACATCGATGATTGATCAAAATCAATAAAAGCACATTACTGTATAGCGTACATGAAGGATTGAGGTAAATCTGAACTAAACTGAGCAAGTTATCCAGATTCAAATGGAACGTTAGGCTATGAATCGATACTGACTGCTAGCCACTCCCTATCTACACTTTCTTATGCCTCATGCGATGCCTGTAACATGGTTTGTTTGGTTGGCCAGAATAATTAGTCAGGAACTGAAACCGCAAGCTGTATGTTCATTGCTGAA
>NW_008753238.1:0-3809 GCF_000715545.1 Opisthorchis viverrini | reverse complement strand
TGAGACCACCGGGACTGATACAGCTGATATGTGGCGGATAGATTTTTGTTAACAGTTATATAAGTTTCGGTGGTCCTATTGGAGATGAGATCACTTCTCGAATCGGGAGGGCCAGGGCAGATTTCGTCTGACTCCGACATATGTGGCAGTTTATCTCACGGGCGGAGTTTACACTGCGGCAACGCGACTCGCACTGGTTTATGTAACTGAGACGTGGCATCTATGTTGGAGAGGATACGAAAAATGCCAGTGTTTGGCCATCGGTGTCTCCGAAGCATTGGTCGTGTTTGGATGGAACATTGGATTAGTAATGCCTAGGTACGGCAGATGGTCGTAGGAAGAAGGAAGTTTTCTGCGATAACTGAATAACTCACGCTTCATAGATTACACTGGTTAGGGCATGTACTCCGCATGCCAGAAGACCGTCTGCCTCGCGGAGGATACTTCGCTCAGCCCTGTACCGAGTAGAAGCAACCGACAGGCAGACGTCGTACGACCTGTCCATGAAGCCTAGAATCACTAGCCCCTAAACTGACTTGGATGTACAACTGCTGCCTGTTTAGTTGACGACCTCGGGACTGAACTCACCAGTGGCAGAAATGGCCCAATAACGCAGTCAGTGGCACTGGTGTGTCAAAACTTTCGCCTTGAATGGGTAAACCCCCTGTTCCATGAGGACTGTAGCTTTGGTGTAGGAGTGTCACTGTCTCTGCAGTTGAGACATGGCTGCCCATTTCATCAACCACTGGTGAGTTACTCCCCGGGATTAATCCAGGGAAGCGAAAGCTATTAACGCGACTGTGTTTACTGGTTACCGCTTTCATGTTTTGTTGCCATGTCACAGGTCTCGGTCACATGAACCCTACGCGGTAGACGGTTTCTTGTCCACAATATGTATGTCCTAACCAGCGTAAGCTACGAAGCATGGGTAGCTCCATCGTCGGAGATTTCCATCTTACCAAAACCACTTGATGCACCTCAGAATTGTTAATCCGATGTTTCCACCAGACCCGCTCAATGCTTCGGCGAGATCGGTGGTTAAATTTTGGGAGTTTTCACACCTCCACGCTTACAAGCCACTTTTCTGATCTATAGAGCTGTATGGATGGCACCGCCTCAGTTTTTACTCTGCCCGGACCTTCCGCATTTCGGAATCGATCTGTTCTTTACCCAGTCCATGGGAACGTTTACAAATGTCCAGCTAATTATATTTACCCACCAAGTCAATGGACGTTCTTCAGCCGTGAAGGTTCGGGTTTTATCCCACTCAGTTTTGCGGCAATACTTTACCCTTTGCACGTGTAGACTGCATACCAAACCGTGCAGCAGAGTTAGTTAGGTTAATTAAAATGGTTTTTATCTTTTGAGAATATGAGCCAAGTATAAAAATGTCGTCCCCATACTTAGTGTCTGTGAACGAGCGCCTGGGGAGCATTTCGACCACCGAGGTTTCAGAGGCAGCCAGATAAGTCTCAAGCAACACATCAATAACCAATTTGAGGGGAATGGTGAGAGAGAACAACATTTCCTTATGCCATTGGACATGGTCAACTCAGGGGACAGCTTTCTGTATACCCGGGTTTCCCCGCAGGTGTTTGCGTGCACTACCCTCGCTGAGAAGGAAATTACCAGACGCCACCACAGCTTTTGACAATTTACATAGTCGAAAGCGGTGCTCACGTAAAGAACGCCAATAGTCTTCAGGAGCTCGATCGATGCTGTTTGAGAACCTGTCTCAAAGTGAAGATATGGCCTATGGATCCATGGCCAGGACAAAACTCCAGCTTGTTTCCCAGAAATATCTTCCGTTAGTGGATCAACCCATGAAAATCAATACCTTGGTTGTGATGTGACGGATGTGACGGACACCAGGCTGAAGGCACAATGATTTTCGCACTATGTTTTTGTATATTCTTTGAATATTAGGATCATGGCGGAGCGCTCCATTCCACTAGCATTGTTTTCCCCCAAACCTTCCCTAGTAGCATCGTCAAACTATTTACCTAGGTTTCACCAGCTATGAGGATTGCGTAGTGCAGACCATGCGGCTGTATTGTCTTATCGTCTTGGAGGGATATCTCACGATTCGTTTGTTTCCGGTGGTAGGTTTGTACTAATGTGCCACTCAGCTTCATCGGGTAGTTGCAGAAATTGTGTTCAATGACGCCAAATGTTTTTCTTTATATTGTTCAACTCACTGCTTGAAGCGATGACTGGGCGAAAAAAGTTTCCTTCGCCTCTTTCTCAAACTGTTTTGCGGACACTTACCTTTTGGTTGGTTGATCGATACAGCTGAAACTGGGTCCACGGCCGTTCCTAGCAGCAAAGATATTTTCTATCTCCTGAGCCTTAAAAGTTCAACAGTGCTCTCTGTCGTTTTTCAAGCTGTTAGTTATCCGGCGTTTGATGGTCGCTAGCTGATGTGGCCTTTCTATAATAAGTTTCCCTGGTTTCGATGGTATTCAGTTTCATTTTTTCGAGTTAAATGGCACTGAACAGACAGTTTTGGAAGCCGGGAGCGTAGATTCTTTCACGTACTGCTCTTTGTCCTCAGCGTCACCGTACACTTCCAGTAGTGTTCTGGACAGAGCTACTGAAACTCGACGACATTGATTATTGGAACTGCTCTGCTTAGGCTCGCGTAGTCCTAGGAGAAAGCACGGTGATATGATCGGAGTTAGTGTCCGTGCCCTAGAAGGAATAACAATCTTCAATTGACTCCCTCAGTCGGTAAATGACAGCAGTGAAGCAGTGACGGCAGTGAAGCATCGGTGTTGAACACTGATGTCATGCTGTCGATGATGATGCTGATGATGAAATGACAGCTATGCGATCCAACTCAGTCGACGGTTAGCTTTCAATCGGTGGCCTCCGAGTAACTCGGCATTAGCGCTAGTCCTGAAAGTTCGTGCTGGCCAATAACAGGCTTCGTTCACCATGCAATTGAAGAAGTCGCTGTCAATTATCTGTACGTCGAGCTGTCACCTGTTGGTTTTTCCGGCATGGCTGAACCTGAAGGAACTGAATTCCATTCAGCGTAGCCCACAGGATCACTGCAGCACCGAAAGTTGACTACCATGACACTGTGACAGCCTAGGTCGGAAAAGAAAGTAATGTTAAACACGTTTCTCGACATACCACGATTGGCGTGTTTACTAGCTGCCATAATTCCCACCTAGCTTTCGCTTCTTTGTATGCTGATGAGTCACACAGTCAGATTGCGCCCTTATCAGAACCAGTATGAATTTTGAATACCTTGATACTTTTGCAGGTTCGGAACTACCGTGTTGACACAACATACTTGATTGGTGTTTTAACCCGAGCCACGCCACTCTCAAGCAGAATTCGCCTTCAAGCTTTTGTTGAATAGGTTATCCTTGCTTAGTGTCTTGAGGCTTTAGGTAACATCCGATCAATACCTGTCATATTGCGATCAGATTTTATAGTGGTATCAGATGACTGAGAGCGCCATTTCAGCCTTCCTCCAATGCTTCCTCACTAGGCAACTGGTGCTAACATGACAGAAGAAAGCTTAACTTAGGTGTTCTTCAGGATTTAATAGCCAACCATTAGTGGCACCCAACTTGAGGAATTTCTGCAGCGCCAGTCTGATCTGAGGCACTTACGACCGATGCGTCTACTTTCAAGACACAAGAAGTGAGAATTCGACCTCATTGTTTTTCTCAACACTGGAGCTCCTATCTTGTTCTTATCACCTTTAACACAGTTGGAGATTATGCCATAAGACCTTGCTGACTGAGCTGAACGATCGCATTTTTAAGGGATAAAGAAATATCGTTTTTCAGGCT
>NW_008753237.1:1171-3812 GCF_000715545.1 Opisthorchis viverrini | reverse complement strand
CTGGACTCTGTTCTAATTCATTCTCGGACTCATTCTAAACGTCTCATACCTAATTTCCTGAGCGATGAGACACTAAGAACCCTGAAAAGTCTTCAAAAACCCTGTTTAGAGAGACACTGACGAAACCTTTGTCGGTCTGGAGTATGCAGACGAAGTCGTCCGAACTTTCAACGAACTAATCGAAGTCATTCCGTCCTTTGGTATAAATGTAAGTGTAAGGTCATGCTTCTGGACATGAGGTCACTGAACATACCACTTAAAACCGAAGGAGGGCCACCAGAAGTTTTGGAGCATTGCGTGTATTGGAAGTTGCATTAGTTCTGACTATAAGGCGACAGATGAAGCTAACGCACAAATCTCCAAGGATCGGGTCAGGTTCGCTAATTTGAGACACCTATGGTGTCGAGGCGGTATACCCCTGAAGCTCAGGAGACGCGTCTATAAGGCTACAGCGCAAGTTGCTTCGTTTTAAGGCTGATAACTGGTCCCTCCGAGCAGCGGAACTGAGACATTTTCTGGTCTTCGGCAACGAGTCTCAGAACCACAGCTTATGTGGGCAAATCCGTAGCGATGTAATTAGAAAGCGAGCGTTCGGTTGCTCAACGGGACTTTTATCGAATAATGTGTCCAGCATGCTACTTTCTGTACCCAATCCACACTGGCGGAGGCGGGAAGATTGCCAACTTTTGGCCTGGCAGGGCGTCATAGGTAAGGTCGCGGAAACTCTGGGTGCTGTCGGTGGTACTCGTCTTCCTGGGTGGGGACCAGGAGCACGGAGCCTGGCTGGAGACGCTGCACGACATGGATGTCAATCGATGTCAATGGCGTGCTTCCTGTTAGATGCTACAGTTTGCTTGAATGAATGTATGGAGGTGCAGGTACATCGAACCCAACCTTTGCCTCCCGACTTCCTCTGTCCAGATTTGGGAAACCTGACAGTATCTCAGCCGTCGTACTTCATTCGGGTGGCAGGCAGCTAGGCGCCGAAAGGGTGTTACGGCTCAACGGTTTTTAGGCACATCATAGTGACTGGTAGACTGGCTCAAAGTCCTTTCACTGACAACCTTTTTCTTTTCTACACAATAGGGGAACCATACAGTTTGCGATTTCTACCCTCGTGAAGACATGAGGGCACCTCCTCAGTCAGAAGCAAATGCCATCTTTGCCAATTTTCGCGGGTCAAACCCTCCATTTTATTCCCGAGTCTCAAAGGTTTCCCAGTTAACTGTCATTTAACCGACCGTCAAGAGCCAGTGGGAACAACTGTGATAAAAACGGTAAAAGAAATTAATCTCGGTGCCGCGTCCTCTGTGACATAGCGGAACACCGAAATACATTTTGGTGTTATTAAGTTATGACGTCATCCATCTTGCACCTGGTTGCTTTCTCCAATCACTGTGATTAAAACATCTGGAGCCTCTCAGGAAACTTTTTTGGTGTCGAAGAGAACGCCTCGAGTATCGACACAAGAGACAGTCAACTGGAAGTATCCTTCGATTTGACGTGGATATTACCCCCGTAAAGTTGATGGCGCAAATGATACTCAGATAAGAGAAAATAGCAGACCAAAATATGAAAATTATAGATCATAAATCTAATGTCGGAACTAAACTAGAAAAAGCAACCTGACTGGTGATACGCTGAAGCAATGAAATAGAATGGATGGTAAAATCATCAACTACGTTTATCCGAAACAAAAGGATCCGGGTCACACATAGATGCGCGATGTATAATGAAAAACAAATATAGTAACCTGTCAAATGGGACACAAAACGGGTCTTAGTAGTAAAAGTAGTCTACTGTAAACACAGAGCCGTAACTGGTGCACCAGATGCGAGGACCTCGAAAACGCGAACATCCCATCCAATGAGCGGATTCGTCGCGAGCCAATGCTGATCAAAAAGTCGTGCCTTGTTAGTAAAAACATGGACCAATCATAAACATGTAATTCGCAACCTGTCTAGCTGGGAAATTCTGCCTCGACTTTGCAAAAACCTCCATAAATAATCTATACACGCAACTGTAGTGATCCTTCTTTGTGCGTGCAGATGGTCGGCTCAAGATATCGTGTCTTCTAACGTACCATAGAGAGGCGGACAAGGAACAAGTTACGCCATAGGGGTTGTCAGAACCAATAATCGGGACCACAATAACAAATGATGTCAAATTCAGTGAAGTATTTCTAAACAGTAACCGTAATGGGAGCGGTTGGAAGATGGGCAAATAAGGTTTTCGTAGCCCCTGTCGCGAAGTATATGAGTGAACACCACAAAAGAAGGGTCTCCGTCTACCTCCACAGAGGGTGTTCGCAACATGATTGTTGGTAGATTATCGTTGCTGCAGTCGAAGTGACCACAAAGACTTTTGTGGCGACTTTCGCAGATATCGGATTGATAAAAAAACTACACACAATTTCTGTGAACACTACACTGTAAATGTGTCCATTAGGCCGAAATAAATCTCCCAGTGTGTTTCAGTGCTACAACGACGGACTCCGGCGCAATAAAGACCACGACCCTAGCCTGAATTCAAAAAGAACTTGGAAAGCAGTCAAGAAACGCCGCTGGCCATTCGCACAATGAGCTTGAGTTCTCGAAATCTACGGCATTTTCAGACTTGCCACTTCATAGTGTAGAATGTC
>NW_008753237.1:0-198 GCF_000715545.1 Opisthorchis viverrini | reverse complement strand
ATTTCCTCAACATTCTAGAATCTAAGTGGCCTTTGGAGATGCAACATATGCGTAGGCGCATTCGTGCAAACAAATTTTGGTCGATAATTCTTTGTTGCCAGTAAAAATTCCGTAGTGCACGCTAATTATTTGCTAAACATCGTGCACGTTGACTGGAAAACTACAGGGCTTTTCATTATAGGTTCAGAATTATGCTAG
>NW_008753236.1:0-3822 GCF_000715545.1 Opisthorchis viverrini | reverse complement strand
TTTTTTAATGTAGTAGTGGCCCAGATAAAGATTCCGACCAGTCTTTGTCAAAATGGACGCTACAGAAAATTTTAGTCTTGTAGTAAAACCTTCATTTGATGCATTTTGATTATGGACAGAACAAAGCGTCTTGTAACAGCATAGCAATCTAGACCATTGTAAACTTCGCGCACATCTGGTACCGTAACTATTGAATAATTAGCAATACGATTGGTCTCCTCACGGCGAAATAGTGGCTAACTTTCATTTATCTTCTGCAGTTCCGTCCATTCCAGATTCGCAAGCGTGTATTTATCCCAACTACGTTCGTCACGTGCTCCAACTTGGTTTACCACAAATCTTAACAGACTTCCTTCTATATCGTGAAATGTGGCCAGACACTGAGTGGACCGAACAGCCTCGGTGGAGAGATCGAAAAAAACGCCGACCCCGCGAAGTGAAATTGGACGCACATGGACCTGGATATGTTGTGGACAACGGATTCATTCCCAACCTCAGAATTCCATGTAATGCATTGCCGTTCAAATATACCGGAATTCAAAAGTATTCTGAAGGTAAAAGAGAAGCTGAACTTGAGAAAACAATTCGAGGCAAAGCCTATTGGGATGTTAGATTGCCAAATCTTTTGGGGAAAAGCATGTTGTTCGGTTGAGTTGCAAAGCTACAAAACTAACGAGCGGTTTTCGGGATGGTGATCGCTTAAAACAATAGCTCATCACCACTGGCAGCCGCACAAGATAAACCGAATGGTGAATCAGCTTGGATAAAATGCTCTTATGATGTAGAGAGGAAAAAATAAGACAGGTAGGGTGACCCAGAGCTAGCCTATCACAAACATCTAAGATATATACACCTACAATTACTGCGAACAACAGCCGACTCATCGTTTACACTCAGCTATCTCGTCTACACGAAAGCATCTGAGGAGAAAGGTAGTGCTGTTATTGATACTTGTTGATGTTCCCCTTCGTGGGAATTTACATGGGCAGTTATAAGTTTAAAGCGATCTTATTGTCGTCTCAATCTCCCTTTATGCACAGGAAGTGTCAAAAATTTACAATATGCAAGTAAAAGAGCAGCTTGACGTACCCTTGAGTTATATCGGAGCAATTATTTATCTAGTTAGGTGAGGTGTTAAGAGGACCTCCAATGTGAATTCAAGCATATATCCACCGCACACTAAGAACTAGTTGGAAAGAGAAGCCACTGTGGGCGCAGCGTAATGTTTCGCTCCCCACCAGCCTGAAGTTAATATGCTAAACTTACCATGACCATTTTATACCCCGTTTGTCCATGTGTACATAGGTCGCACGTAACGAACGAAATTAGTTACGCAGAAACTGGCAGAATGTTTAACCGTCCAGAACAGATCAAATTTTCGACAAGCAAAAGTCAAGGATATTCCGTAGATCCCACGTATTTATTGAAAAACAAAAAGGGGATTACTTAAAGAAAGCGGTTGAAATGTTTACCACCGATTATCACGAACCTCAGGTCGAATTAAAATAGAGACCTTAGCCAAGTAGGCTGTCATATGAACAGGAGCAGTAAGAGAAGATGATGAGAAAATACTATGGAACGGAAGTTCAATGGCGCGTTGTATATGCATGGAAGTCAAGATGATGTTTGTGGAAGCACACAGATGACATGAGTCTATAGAGATGAACGTCATCCCCTAATGACAAAAGAGGACAATAAAAGCATGCTTATGTTGAGCGGAGAATCCCGTACCACGAATAAATTCGGGAGTTCTATGTCCAGGTGATTAGGGCAAAGCTCTATGATAAAAGTGGGGCCCGTTCAAGATGGGCTGATGCACTCAATCAGACGATGGGTGGTGGTGATCGCACATCGAAATCGAGTTCGCCGGAATCAGTGGAAACCTAAGACGCAAAGATACAAAAAATATTATCGGATATCTGACTGGAACTTTGTGAAATAAGAAAAAGACTAAAACACGTAGTAAGTTCACTCTTCGTAAAGGCTGTACAGGAAACGCTGACTTAATGGTGGATAGATGATCATCCTTAACTACTTAAAGGTCCCAAGTAGTTGAAACAGACCGCAAGAGATCAATGAACTTGTAAGCTGCTGTGGAGAGTTCTAAAAAAACATCAATTTCCGTAACACTATTAGAACCCCCACGCAACATGCCTGTATGCACACACCGGCTGATCATGAGAGCTCAAAAGAACAACTGTTGTATGGAACGAATATATCTCAGAATAGCATGGGCGGCAAATAGTTGGCCGTGTGATGCCAACAAAGTGATGGGTACATATTTGTTGCAGAGTTTTCTTACTACTTCCGCTCAGTAAAGCTGTGGTACTCAGTCCGGGACTGTACACAAAGATGCATATGGCCCATGTGTATGAAAATAAAATTTGAAGATGTGCTCTTTAAACAATTTGGAGAGATATATGGTACTAATTATAGATGGTTTGAAGTCAAAGCACAACATAGTGGAATAAGACGGTACAATCAGTTGACTGTACACACCAGTCTCTAACTCTATTAACAGCTTACTTATCTAGTAATCTATGAGGGCATTCAAACACAGTGATATGGAATCAGATGTAAGGGTTCATTAATTACTCTCAGTGGAGGCACCAGGCATACTCAAAGGACGTGAACGTGGAAAGAAGTGCAGGGTACTCAAACGATGCATTTTATCATATACTCCACTCATATGGAGACGGCGATGGGGTTGCATCATCATTACTGATCGCCTATATCGGTGAAAACCATCGTTTTTTGTGCTCATAAGGACAACATGATGGTAATATCACATTTTCCTACCAAAAAATATGCACACGCCCACGCTGTCACGCCCAACCCATGTCGATTAGTGTCCACAACATTCCCTCGTAGCCATATCCTGAGATCCCGATTGGGGATTCGAAACATTTATAGGTGGTATTAAAACGTGCAGAATATTGATATTTGCTCCTGGGGGAGACTTAGCACTCCTGGACGGTTACATTAGTTGCGATTGCATCCAAAATCAAGGATGGTATTATGCCCTTCTAAAGGTTCTGACAATTCAATCACATCCATCATCCTATCGAAATGGAATAGAAAATTCAGAATTTCAACTGAATGGTTCGTATATTTAAATTGAGTAACTTTCAGGTACATATATGAAACACCAACCTGTCATTTTTCCACAAGACTGTAGATAAAACACTATAGCGCGTGTTGTCGCTGGCTCTAACAACCGCATTCAGCTATCCATTTTCGAAGCCTAATAATCACCAACAGTTATCAACATTAAATTCCCACAACATAGCTCCTTAAAATATTTCTAAAACCTTCTATCCGATTAATAATTGCTGGGGGTATGGTGCTAGTCTAAACAACGAGAACTCATGGAACGCCTCTTCTTCCAGAACTCCCTCCAAGTGAGCATGGCACGGGGAGTTGTCACATATAACGACGATCTTGTCCGCCGGTTCGTTCTGATTGGAAAGGACAGATCTCAACCGGTTTAGAAAACGTCGTTTCCGTTCAGAAACTCCATCGCTTTTGATGAGATCATCCACAGCTACTGCACAGAGGATGTGCAAATTTGACCCACGAGCACGGCCGCTCAAGCACCCTTTCATGAGCGCCCACGCGTTCAAGGTTGAAAGTGGTCTCAAATCTCCCCTTAAGCTTCACACTGGAGCAGTCTGAAAGTATATATTCGTCTACCTTCCAATAGACTCTGAAACAGAAAGGGGATTCTTTATCGCGGAAAGTTAGTATCGGGCCCGGGTTGACGTAGTGACCTGCTTCCCGAATTTCATTTCTACACACAAGTGAGATTTCACCCCGTATGTG
>NW_008753235.1:0-3825 GCF_000715545.1 Opisthorchis viverrini | reverse complement strand
GGTGGACGGTATCCATAAGTTTATGGTTAATAGATAACCGCCCTGACGACTATCGGGAACAGTATCCGGAGCTGGGGAGTTCTATTTCTAAAAACCTTGAGGAATTGAGGGATGGCACTGCCGTCGTCTATTGCTTTGCTGTCATTTACGCGTCTAGCGTTTTTGTCCCCAGAACTGAATCCCTCTGGCCTGCATGCAGCACGATGTTGGGGCCACAAATCTTTGGCTCATTGTAAGTATAAAACGATTAAGTTGCCCATCGGTTTTTTAACCTTATTCGACACACTGGTAGTGTTCCTTATCACCATTTCGAGACAAACTTATGTTGTCTGTCCCCATTTGGTCCACAGAAAGAAGACACTCAGGCTGTTGTGGATGCCAACAGTCATATTCGCAACATCGTACTAGGCCACACTAGTGGCCGACATTATCCGCATGGTCCTAGGGAAGCAATAACATCTATTCGTATTCTGTACGGCTTAGCATATGCTGCCTTGCGCGCAGACGGTTCAGGTTAAATAGTTTGGCAGAGTTCAGTGCGAAAGCAAAATATAATTAAAATTTTTGACAGAAACGCCAAGATAGCTCCTTCAGGCGAACTGGTAAGTGATGTCAGCTGAATGTTAGTGTGAAAACCCCCGTGGTGTTGATTGGTTTGAAGGTAAACAGTTGCAACAAGACTGTCTTGGTTTCACGACATGTTTGCTTCACAACTTGTCTGAGAATATTCATATTTTGGAAACATTGTGGTTGCTGGCAACACGTTATCCAAAACTACTGTTACTACCCAAACACTCGCTGATGATGCCCCCTGGAATGATGGTGAAACGTATTCCAGTCCGGCTAACAGCCGGACAGTCCGGTGACAGCTAACTGATCCACTACCGGCGAATACACCCGAGCTACCAATATTCTAACACATTCCTGACTTCACTCTGTATGACACTATGACCACTTACGTGTTCAGTTGAGAGAATTCTCCATAGCATATAGAATTTGCTGCTGATGTTGTTATTGAAAATTCCAAACGACAGTGGGTGACAGGCGACTTTCCATCACCTCACCTGCAGCACTCAGTTAAACGAAGTTGGGTAAAGCTAAGAGGGTCTGTGTGCAGTTGGAGGGGAATATTCGGCACACGACCTTGAACAATATCATATGACAGAGTTGTATTTGACCAGCGTTACTATTATTAGCGGCAACACCAGATGAAAACACCGCTGCTTCACTGCCGTAAAATCATGTTAAGTTATTTCAATAAAGCCTCATAATACACGGACGGAAGAACTACGGCGGGAAGTGGAAATGATGGCTGACCTGCCACAAACATTCGAGTTGCCCACACCTCCAATACACAGTCAGGCAATCTGCATGGAAATTGGCAGCGTGAGCGCCACTGACATCGATTAAGCGCCATATCTCCAGCCAATCACAGGGAGGGTCACATGAGTACAATCCTAGGGTCACATGAGTACAATCCCACGGGGCGAAGACTTTTCGTAACGTCATTCACGCCGTCCTGCCAAAAACTTATCTCCTGATCACCTCATTGCGAATTCGCTGGTTCTAGTCGATTACAGCTACAGTCCTGAGACGTCCGTGGTAAAAAGCCCCGAAGGTATTTCAGACCCTATATCCGGAGTGGCTGAGTCTCGCAGCCATAAAACAACATAGCCGCGTTGCATCCTTTTTGAGACCCACAGAGATCCTCCCAACTTCACAAGTGGCGCAATTTGATAAACGTAATTCTGGCGTTTGAGATCCTTGCGCTCACTTCGTCTGTTACACAACCATCAGAACTATATTGCAACTTCCGAGATACATTCCACAACCTCCAGTGTCGCTCTTCGAATTCTAAGAGGTATGTTGAAAGACTGTACATCCGACAGCACGACTTTGGACTTTGTGGGGACGAAGGACGTGTCTCAGAGCTGAATGACCTTGGTTTATTTCCCTAAAAGTACTTTCGATTCCTGTTTTTTCAGTCAAAACTAAGAGCAATGTTGACTGCGCACTCCAGATGGGTGAGCTTCTGGCTCGGAGAGATCTGAACTCCAAAGTTCACCTATTTGCATTCAGTGAGGGAATAAAAAGAGAGAGCAGACAGTTGTCTGACAGCTTCCCATACACTCTCATATGCTCACGGATATAGGTATGCAAACACTGCATGCTACTTACGAGCTCCCTTGGGCAAGCGTGTTGCAAAGGACGAACCATTTTGCAGGTTTCAATGCACTTTTGAAGTCAAAGGTCACCAGATTTCTAGGGCACACATACCCCGTTGCTCCAACACCTGACGGTGTGTGAAGATGTGGTCCGCGCAGTCCCTCCCTGTTAGGATTTCATTTGACCTGTTTGTAAGGACAGTTTCAAAGCACTTTCAGGTACCACACTAGGCATAAAATGGGGTTCAAACGAATCAATGAGGAAGAAACGAGCTACGTTACAGATCAGAAGTCCAAGTTTAGCCCTGAAAAGTCGACCTACTGTCACCTAATCCATCACTTTTTGTTAGTCTGGTCAGTATAAACAAGTCCTCAGGAAAACATTTAAAAGTATCGGGATAAGTTTAGGCCGGATACGTTGTGAACAAAGCTTCTAGTATAAATTGGTATCGATATCTGGTGACGGAAAATGGCATAATCAGTGCAATTAGGGCAGTAGTATCTTGGAAGCAAACTAGCATTTGATCAGTACTTTCTGTCTCCACATAATCCTGGTATTTAAACAATTCGGTTACACCCTTTTCCCACAATCGACGTGCTTCTCCTGACCAGAACATAGAAACTTATCACACAGATCCTGAACTGCTGTCCACCAATTTCGTCGACTTTTCTCCTGTTTAATGCCCGTGACCTGCATATCTTACTTAACCCGTTTTCAAGACCATACCAACTCTTCTATATTCTACTAGAAGGTTCCATATTCGATCAGTGAGGTATGCCCGGAATTTTTCAGCTGTCGCCACAACCGATGATTGGAGATAGGTCTGTATCACAGTAAGTGTGACAGGATAAGAAAAGGCTTTTGCTCCTCCCTACGATCGATCGGAATCGAGTAGTTGAGTAAACGCATACTCTGTAGTGCTGTTGAAGCACTTCGGGGCAATCGAGCAAACATCTTAGTAACCTTTGTTTGCACACACACTGACATTTATCTCAGAACGATCATCCTAGATCGGCGTAATCAGTTTAGGATCATTGGAGCACTAGGAACATTGACACGAATAGCCACATTCCACCATTCCATATGTAGCAGAAGCTATCCTTCTGAAGCACAATCTTCCAGTAAATGGTGCGTATGCTGGGTTTGAACTGAATGTCACTTTAATCAAGTTCATTTCTATGAACACGCAACTTTCCTCGCGAGCATGTTCGTGTGTGTCACCCCCTTCTCGGTTGGTGCCCTACTCTCGTAAGATGGGTAATTCCAGCGGTACACAAAGAACGATGAACGAGATACGCCTACGAAATAGCTATCACCAGCAGCTCGCTGTTTGCTGCCTCAGTGAAGGCTAAGGACACTAATCTAAGAATGCTTAGGTAGTTTATCTGATTAATTTAAGTTTACCAGACACGGAACACAAGTACCACCATAATTTTTACCTGTAAGTGGTGCGTGGTGAGTTCTGTACAACCAGCCTCACGTTTACAAACTTGTGTATTGGGACATTCACATGATTGTATTCGGTGACGACTCAGCCCATTTTTTGCGCAAGAACTTGATTGCCGTTCAGTATCCCATATACGCCTACGAAGCGTTTCTTTATCGGATATGCCAATTTATGGTCAAAAGGATGACAAGGCATGTCGGAATTACGACAGT
>NW_008753234.1:0-3836 GCF_000715545.1 Opisthorchis viverrini | reverse complement strand
TGTCTAGGTCAGCTAACAAACCAAAGACCAGAATACGGAATGCAGAAGCCTTTTATTAGGCTTCACAAGACCACCGGGTGAAAATCACCGTTACTATAGAGGGTCGTGTTTCCCTTAAATGGCTGAGGTAACAAATGTCAAGAAATATCTCAACACTAATATTTGACGAGTGCCTTCATTCTCAGCGACCTGTAGTCCGGGTGTATTTCTTAAATATTCCAACTGGTGACAACTGAAGTGGTGTCGAAGAGTTCACCCTTCCACTTCAACCTCGTGAAAAATCTTGTCCCTTCCCCCAAAGTGAAAACCAAATAGCAGGCAATTTTTCAAGTCTCGAAACAGAGGATACTGGATGGAAAAATGCATTGAATCCCCTTGTCGGTGATATCCCATTTCATGGAGGCCATAATGATCAATAGAGTCATGGATGACCTTGAGTAACATGCTCCGGAACATCGGGCCATATACTGATCATTGATGGGTAGAATGAATAGGCGGATTCTTCAACAGTAGCACAGGTAGTGTGCCTACACCTTACAAAACCCTCCGGTCACGTAACCCACCATATCGCCTATTAAACTTTAGACACGTGACTCAGATGGATCACTGATAAAATGGTTCAGATAGATACCGGTTAGTGAACAACACCGTCCAACGATTTCACTAGAAAAATCCTATCTATCCGCTACCGTAGAACTTATGCATACTCTGAGAAATCAGGTTTTATAACGTGTTTTCAAGGGCACGATCTCAACATTTTTGCACGAGGGACTCTAGGGCCTTTAGGTCGGTGCACATAGCCTTCCACCGGTGGAATATTCATCTGCGCATCTTCGTCCAGTTTGGAATATTGTGTCAAACATTATCCTTCAGTAAATAGCTGTGTGCACTTGTCCCCACGGCAAGCATGCCTAGCAGGTTATCAACCCTGGAGGGAATGGGAGCACAATACGAGTGACTGAGCCGGGAAGGAGCATTAAAACTTTGACAAAAAAGAGAGGCCAAAGACATTTAACGTGTTCCCCGAACATGGTCGACAACGTCGGGGAAACCTGGTGTGATTCGATCTTAGATAGGAAGCTTTGACGCGGAATTCTAGAGCTGTCGCAGGTTACTCTCCCTCAAGGTAGCCGTCCGCAGCCAGTTTATCTGTTCACTAAGGCAATCTTCTGAAGGAACTCGCGGTGAATAAGATAAACGTGCAATAATCTCGCTCCATCCATTAGTTCATATCCTTAAACTCATGTCTTCGGGAGGTGACTGAACATTGTATGGAACTCCAGTATTACCGATGGGCGAGTGATATTGATTCTGCGACTGCCTTAATAAGTTTTATCTACACTAACGTAGCAATTCTTTAAGAAGTTTGAGACAAATTTTCCGAAGGTCGTATGCNTAAGAAGTTTGAGACAAATTTTCCGAAGGTCGTATGCATGGTGCAATTGTTGTAACTGTGGGCTCGACGGAGTCCCTCTTGGTGAACAGCACTTTGATATTCTTTCCCGTAATGTGCAGTGCACAGACCGCCTCTGGCTACTGTTACGAAGATATTCGAAGAAGTTTCTTATTGGCCTTGAACTAAGTAATATTGTATTCATTTATGACATTTAATTGTCACTGCCGTAGTTTCCTGAGCTTTTTATGCATACTACTACAGGACAAATAACAATAGTTTTTTTATCTTTTCGGAGTTGTTTGCAAACGTGTTTGAGCTGCGCGTTGTGCTTTATATTTAGATAATATGCGTGTAGTGCGGCGTACAGATCAAGAAAAAAGAGACAATGTCCGGGGAAACACACTTGTTTTGTTTTATATCAATTGTTCCACCGAGGCCGTAACCAAGTCGTTGTGCCGGGTTGTGAGCACACAGTCGTTTGATCAATGTGGTAGCTGAGCGGTTGATATATTGCGATGGGAATTGAATCGCGTCTATACCACGGAGCACGACATTGTATATTTTCATCGGGTCAGATCCAGTGAACGGCGGGCTGTTGGGTCATGAGGAAAACACAGATACAACTGTACGAATGCCACAAGAAGGAATATTTCGTTAAAATCAAAAGCTAAAAAGACCCTAAACGGGATAATTTAGTAACTGAACCAGTCAAAATACTTTTGACATCTCTAGGACAAGCTGACAACACACGCCAAGAATGCACACTTACACACCATACTGTTTCTGATTAGCAAGGCTTCACTAGGCATGAGTAGTATCGACTAAGCTTGGATGGTAAAATGCAGGACGGTATTCCAGGCCAACCCAATAAGGGGTAGCCTAAATAATGCTTTTAAATGAAATAGGTCACTCGTGAACTTCATCAGCGACAGGCACTTGGCTATCGATACTGCAATAAAACCAGAAGTCATAGCATCAAAATCGAGGACGAATAAGTTGAAATAAAGGAGAAGACTGAGACATTTCACTGTGCCCAATATAGACCAGGATGTCAAGCTAAAAGTACACAGTTTTTTGGGTTCACTTTTTACTGACCCAGTACTCGGGTGAAATGACTAGTGCTTCGCTATTTTGACGGTTCGCGTAAGGTTGAAGTTCCCTCCAATTGCCCGCCGCCCATCTTCCTTATACAAATCAGCCGCTGCGAATGTGAAGGTACCTCCCAAGGTCACTTTACGTCACTTTACGAAGTATCTAATTAAAACAATATCCCCTTCAAGGATAACGACATGACTGCTTTGGTTTTGGGGATGTAGGTTTTAGGCAGTTTGTGGAATGCATGAGGCACATTCCATCAAAACTCAAAATATTCCCGACTGACTGAAATACCTGTGCTACTCACCTTCCAGTGAGTAGCTCAAAGATCAGAATACCCAGAGACCAATAGTCGGCAGAATAATCATGGCCTTTGTTCAGGATGATCTCCGGTGCGACATATTCCGGTGTGCCACAGAATGTCCAAGTCTTCTTCCCCAAACCAATGCGTTTCGCGAAACCAAAATCGCACTATGATTGAGAGAAAAAAAGTAACGAAATCGCGAGGGGGATACAGGAATAGTTACACAATGTAACATGTTGAAAAGTTGTCATCGGTGCGTAAGGAAACCTGGCCCAAAATGATTACCAGAGGTACGGGTATACTGCGTAGCAACCGTCTTTATACTATTAAGCACTAATTTTTTGACGAACCACACATTCACTCAAGACAAATATGATCTCCACCGCTACGAAACAAGAGATGGCGTTCCACCCCCAAACTGGTATGTCACGATTAGTCAATGTGACTACGAAACAACTGCATGCTTTTCATACACCCTAGCTGTCTACTGCACCTTGCGATCCTCAACAAATTTGTGTTGCTGTCTTTGCTCATTCCTACTTTCAAGGTTGTGATGGGAGCATTATGGTAACACATACCCTCCGTTGATCAGATAATCTTCCACTCTGTTATCACAAAAAAATGATCAGTTACTGGTGTTCTCCGTATCCGACCCTGAGGAACGAGTGGCTGGAATAATGAGACCTTTCGATGACAGCAAAGCTGGTACATCTGGCTGGAAGCTTTGGTTAGCTGAGAGGTTCAAGAAGCAGCGGAATTAGATTTGACTGGCCCTACGAAGACCAATCGGTCCTTCAACATTATTGGTCATGTGACACCTCAAGTGTTCAAAGAAGAAGATGAAACTCGTAGTATATTGCTCACCTCTGATATCCAAACTCAAAAGTTGCATGCCCATCAGCTCCTACATGAGGATAATGAAACCGACGTGAATAACCACCTGACACCCTACAGGTAGTGGAGAACCTTCACAATCACGGAATCATCAAATCTATTTTTCGGAAGCGCATTAGGTCATTAATTCATTCCCATGGAAGAAAG
>NW_008753233.1:0-3837 GCF_000715545.1 Opisthorchis viverrini | reverse complement strand
TCCCTAAGCACTAACTCGGTTAGAGCCTCCTTGTATTTTGGCCTTGCCAATACCACACGCAGTGAAGTCAGTTGGAGAGGTTTATCATCCGAATATTGCTTTTTCTAAGCTTCACAGGCAACTATCTCTGATTCCCTATTTCCATCCCTTAGGGGAGAAGGCTGTTGATAAGTCCATTTGACAGCACCTCGTGCCCTCAGACGGCACATTTCTTCTTGCTGATGAGAATCAGTATCGCATTTGGTGTTTGTTATCTCAGGAGGCGCGCCCCATGTTAAGAACATCCACGTTAGCTTTGACTATACATCCCAAAAATACCGAACGTTTCAGAGCATACTCTGGTTTGCGTAACATCAATCTATTTTTTGACGAACACCAAGAAGTGGTGTAAATTTTCTACACAGTGTTATTTTTGTCTTCTTTACCGAGTCTGGTTGCACTTTAGACTCACCCAGCATGATTAAAAGGGTCTCCAGACGTCGTTGGCGCCTTGCGCTTACTGTGGCCCATTGGAGTATCTACTTCTGCTTGACTTAGGAACAGTCCGTCATTGATAATAACAAGATCTCCAATGAATATTAGTTTATCTTCGCGCCATCTAAGGGTTGCTTCACTATTCCGAGTCTCCGCGCTCTGTTGCGTGCCGTGATTTAGTCCCGATAAAAAAGGACAACTAACCTTGACGTCGAAAACTACATCCTTTGGGCTCTTGGAGCAATATCGTTGTCAAGCGTCATACAGGGGGGTCGTGGTGGAGGACAGATGCTCGAAAACCTTCATGAGAAACACGCCAATGAACTCGTTCAAACGCAAATGGATATGCATCCGCTGAATACCAAAAAGACATATAAGAGGTGCCCGAAAGAGAAGTGGGGATAAACTGGGCCATGTTCGAGAATGCATTATATTCGCCACTCAAAGTATTGGATTGAATGCAGCGTAGCTCACATACTCTTTACACAACTATGGGATGTATACGGGGCATCCATGAGTGTAGTACGGACGGTAGACCTGTGTTTGCGGGAAACTTTCTGCACACATTAGCCCGTAATGTTGTGGCAGCCCAAAAAATGTTTAATGGTGAGGAATCGCTGCGTTGCAACTGAAGTTGTCGTGTTTTTTACTGTTCTTTGCTCGCTTTCGTCCGAAAATATGGAGGGTACCTGTTCTGCAACTCATGTTGATGAAATACCGGCTTGCGTGTAAATAGCATCAGAACATGACGTGATGTTTGCAGCCATTAAGTCAGCAAACAATGACTA
The DNA here is from genome assembly GCF_000715545.1 of Opisthorchis viverrini. Lineage (NCBI taxonomy): Eukaryota > Metazoa > Platyhelminthes > Trematoda > Opisthorchiida > Opisthorchiidae > Opisthorchis > Opisthorchis viverrini. The sequence goes on along the minus strand of NW_008753233.1, from coordinate 2,575 downwards.
ACTAAACAGGTGTCCAACACCGACGTTGATATCTAGTGACTGGAAGTGTCCGTCAGCCCTCAGTCAGATTTATGAATACATCAACCGGCTGGTGTGAGGCAGTTTCAGAATATATTGCATAAACCTTTTCGGTACCAGACGGAACATATTTTGCGAATTTTTACTGCGTTGACTGTATTAAGTACGCATATTATCTCTTCTCTACGTGCACCACGGGACAAATATATTTTTGGGTGACAAACGTGATTGCCAGTATTAGTTTGTCCTACCCCACGCATTTGAAAACGCTGGACCAAAACAAAATACTCAGCTCTCACGGGTACTGTGATGGCGTTTGACCAATTAGACTTATGTAGGGTTTCGATAGTCCCGGATAACTTTTCAAGTTTGTTTTATTGGTTTATGAATGTGACGTGTCCCTAGGCCGCGGGTTCATATAAACAGAATCCAGCCGACAAGTATAAAGTGACGAAACACCGTGCTGATGGTAGATGCCTGGCGCACAGAAGTCCTTATTCAAACCCGGAGGTGGAAATGTACCATAAAACATAGTTACCTGATGAAAAACAAATAAGACATAATACGGCAACAACTCAGACCGGTTCTAGATGATTGCTTCGGAAAGTATTACGGTGGCATCATCGGTATAAAATTCAATGAAACAAAGCACGATTTGGCCTAATACAACGGGCTTTTTTCTTAAAGCCGACCAGTGGTTTTCGCGCGTTCATGATTGGGTACATTTAGTCAGATTTTCAAATGCTGACAAAATCTTGTGGCAGAGATAGGTCACACCGGCCAACGCTGTTTTCGAAACTATCAGACAGCCGAATCGTTTGCATTGTTTTGCCGCATTTATCTTAGCTTTATTGTGTTCGGCGAAATCATGCATGCGGCAAAAGGAGCAACTCCATTGAAAATCAAATGTACAGCAACTGGCAGGCAGTATCTAATGGGAAGGTTCTACAGTTCAGTTTATCATACATTCGGTCACGCATTCTGCGATTTTATTTTTGATTAAAACACGAGCATCGGTCTTTTGGCTAAGATTTCACCAAAATGTGTCTCAGTGGTGCCAGGCGACAATTCCCTTTCATAATTCCGTGACAGTCAGAAAGGTCAGATTCCTGTATATAACCACAAAATATCTAGAACCTCCTGAGACCCCAAGACTCCACCAATACCGCAATAAGGCAAACTGCAAGTACCCAGGCCAGGTATTCACTCAATCAATTAACCAAAGACTCTGAATGCTCAGACAGCCATAGAAGCGCTATCGACTATTATGTGTCCAAGCATCCGGTGGTAGCACAGTTGATATTGATGGGTGTTCACTAAATGCCAATGTCGGAAAGTCCCATTTAAATAGCGCGAGGCTGGTGTGACTTTTGCATTTGTTTCTTTCAATAAAGCTCTTGTACTCCTTCCGGAATTGAGTGTCTATGTCGAAGAGAGGGCAATCAAATATAGCAGCCACCGAGTTCGTTCTGTTTACAATGCAAAATTCTCCCAATAGAAAAACGAAGAATTACCTAACCGCTTGAATACAGCTCCTTAGGACAGTTTCTGGTAAAATGGCCAATGGTTTCCAACGTTTCATTCCGTCGTGTTTTACCAGAACCTGTGATGCCAAGCATTCTTAATCAAGAAATTAAATACAGTATCAGCATGAACAAATGTGGGACCATTTTACGGAAAACGAAATAGTCATAAATACGAGAAGGTTGTCAGTCAATCGTCTTAAATATATGCTTCGTTGTAGAGTGTTTTGTGTGACCAAATGCAATGTTAATTCATCATATTTGTCACGACTTCTGAAAGAAACAAAATTTATCAACAACAACTGGCAAAGTCTCACCAAGAAAAACTGCGATTTGATAATGCTTGCTATTAACGATCATAGAAACCAACCAATCCAACAAAATAAACATCGTAAAAAAGTATGCTGCACTCAATTTGTTGATGAACCAACAGGCAAATATTATTGAATTTGAATTGTTTGTTATGAATGCCTCAAGTCGCTTGGCAAATTTCCAATGCACAAAACAGCCAACGTCCCTGCAAGCAAAAAGGTGAGATTTCCTCATTTATTGATGTATCCTAAATATTGGGCTATACATACACACTGGAAAACACCTGACTAATTGTCAACCAATGTTCAACGCAACTCCATTTGTGCTGTTAATGGAGTAATTTTGAAGATCAAACCAATTTAAAAAATAAATCTCAGAGCAAAATCCCTTAGCGTTTCTCGGAAAATTCTACGGGGCGATTAACACATGTTAAAAAGCGACATTTCGAGTAACAAGCCACCAGAGCGTTGATATTATATGAACAATATGTTGAGCTCCGTGATTCATCCTCGGTGTTCCACATTTTTGTAGGCATACAATATTAATTAAGTGGATTTACTTTTTAGTTTTCGCAACTAGTGTGCACAATCATCTTCTCTGAGTGATGTTTGGTTTCTAATTTTGATTTCTATTACAATAAATGTCTAAATTTTGGAAAATGAATTTCATACAATTAATTAGTGTTTACTTGCATGCGGACATTGCTACACTGCTTTTTTTTG
>NW_008753232.1:0-3865 GCF_000715545.1 Opisthorchis viverrini | reverse complement strand
GAATTCAACTAGTTGTTAGCTCCCCGCCAAGGAAGCTTGGGTAGATATTGGAAAGCAGTTGCAGCCGTTCGACTCTGATAGGCCACTTAATCGCATCCACCTAGATGACACCTAGATGACTGACTACGATTGAAATTAGACCTGAATCGAGGAATGAATGAATTCTTGGAATGTGTCGAGATCACGAACATAGCCCCAAACTAGGAGAATTCTTAGTCGGCTGCTTTTCAACATTGCTCATATGCTTTGAGTATGCAAAGTTACTGAATTGGCGAATAAAACTGATGGAAACTCGGTGGTCCTGCCTACCTGATAAACTCCAAGACAGGCGAAACCGATTGTGGGTTGTCGATGGATCTGCACAGACCCTACAGGTGGTGTTGGGTCAATAAAAAGGCTAGATGTGCCAAGTTTTGACTTACTGTTTAGGTCATTGAAGACATGATGTTCACACCTACAGTTCCGCAGTCCAGCGCCAATGAATGATGCGTGGATCCCAGTTTAAAAACCTTGTTGTACAACGATGTTCCATTCTTAGGCAGAATTCCACACGGATCCCACTTTACTGCTCGCAGTCACGTGCTGATACGGTCGACAAGCCTATCCCGCGCAAGACTGGCCAACAGTTCGGGACGCTTGCCNCAAGCCGAGATCTGATTGGTCGAAAGTCTGGACGCAACAACCAGTCATGACGCAGTATTGGCCAAATGCCGGTTGCTAATGCCGTATTCAGAAGTCGTCAGAATTTCCAGAAAGTTGTCGCTGCTAACATTATATATATGAAGCGCTGTACCAGTGTTCTTGACTTTGTTTTTTGGCGTTAATGTAACTTGTGCGCCTTTGGTGGTTGTTTTTGAAGTGAGAACTAGCTTGAGACGCTCAGACCGAGAACTAAGCTGAGGAAAATATCGTCCCTACACCCATATAGGGACCCTTTATGTTTTGCTGCTTCTTGGGACACTTTTGCAGACAAACGGAATACTGGACAGTAACCAAGTGCAAAGCAGAGTAAAAGAGCACTGATTTTTCAAACACAAGATAAACGTTCTGGTTTTGTTATTTTATGAAATGCTTCATCAAGATCCCAGGGATCGACACCCAGCTTACCTCTTTTAGTATCCAGCGATGCTGAGGGTGTCTTTCGGACGGAATATTCACAGTAGTGCGTGTATGCGATATTCTCACGGGCCCATATACCTGTTCGCTGTTTAAACTCATCATAACTCATATGTGTTACGTTGAACATTCGTGTCAATTCGGGCGTGTTTTCCAAGCGCATCGTAGGGGGCGCGATGTGTCCCTCCACAACACGGCGACGCAATACTAGATTTGCGAACTGCGGACACGTCTCCGACGTGGTGTTCGTATCCAGTTCCAACACTTTGGTGCCAGAGAACCCATTCAGCTCCTGGATGTCTTTGGCGGACGCGTGACCAAGTGTGACAAATGATCGTAGTGGTTGTGTATCATGCTCGGGTTCCGTGTTGCTTTCACTCACACCTGAGTTGCCCGCCACAGTGCAACATAGCACGGAGTTCATGTAAGGAGATGCTCCCAGCATTTCGAAATCTGCAAACATGGGCGTAACAAAAAACATCGTCAACGTTTAGATACAAGATACTCAGAGTAAAATAGAGGAATCACTCTAGTAGTGAATGAATGACATTCGAAGTGAATTCGACAAACCCCATTGATTTGAATGCTTCCTTTGATCAGATAGCCCCTCTAAACCAAGAATGTTTACGTAGTGGAGAAAATTTGTGTCAAAATCCTTCGAAAAAGTTCAGATTGGCGCCGGGAAGACAAGAGGTGCATGTGTACACTATTGATTGTGACCTAGTATGGATCCTATTGATATAGATCCGAAAACGAGTGATCCCCGTTCTCTGACGTTAAAGTGTAGAGCTTAAGAAGTTCCTGTCTGTGTACCAAGTGCCTTTCTGAATAGAAACGGAGAAACCAGCAAACCGGTTGCCTTTGATCTGTTCAAACACAGTTGAGACAACAGCCATTCACACACACACATCGAGTATATGATTTGACAAGTCATCTTACCTGTACCAAGAATTTGCTACAACAGTCCGTCCCACAGACAAACCCAGAACAGCTCCCTTGGGTATACTACAGAGGAGAAAACCTTCAAACGTAGTAAAACATCCCTAGACCCGTCATACAGAACTCAAGAGTGACAGTGCGTCGGAACTAAAGACCACCGCACACGACCTGATTGTCATGGTTTGTTCAGATGAACTGCGTAAGCAGCTGTGCCACCCACGACAGAGCGTCCCCAGTTGTTGCTTGCCTAAAGTCCATGAATCTATCCCAGCCCGACGATCGATTCGCTGTATGACAATTAAAGCATACTATTACGAGCAAATGAGAGTCGTCCAGGTTCAGGTGTGAAGAAGGTTCAGGTATTACCAGGTCAAAGCAGAACAAATCAAACTTGCCCCACTGTCCAGTGTTTCATTCTCCGTGCACACAGTACAGTGGAGGGAACACAGAATTAACAAACCAACACGACAGAAATAAAAGAATGCGTGATTTAGGAGTGAGAAGACAAAAACGACATCGGTGAGGTAGGTTGCGATTGGCAATCATGCCCGTCAAATATTCGCAAGGAAACTAGTCTACATTTATTGCGTCTTAGACGGATACGGACAAATAAGCAGTCAAGGACTGACTAGTGCGTCGACTACCTTCACTTGCAGGATGAGATCTCGGTTGAAAAGTGCTTCTTTATGAGGTCAATCCTAAAGATCATCTCTACAGAGAAAGGCTGTTGCAAACACGAACGTCCTACGGTAATGATGATACTACTGATGGGAGAGTAATGGGAGTAGTATGTTTTTCTCGTACATCCGCTTTGCGTCTCTTAAAAAGTGGGATCTATTACGGAATTTGTGGAGTCGGTTTGTAACATTTGTTTGGATTTGAGCAACAGCCAATGGATATCCAGGAAAGTTTAGGAAGACGCGTTCAAAGGGGAGATGGATGTTCAGTTTTTTCGTAAACAAGATGCATATGAGAGATTTGCTTCCCTGTCCAATAGCCTGTAACTGTTTGGTTGACATTTTCTAATAAATAACTGCGCAGCGAAGGCCTCCTTCCTTCCGCCAGTAGAATTTTCTGAACAAACCTAGTACAGGCTGAAAAATGCGTGAAAACGGTGACTTCAGCATAATGGGGAAGGTTAGGGTATCAATTCAAGGGAGTGAGCAATCAACACAGCCTTTGTCCTTGAGACGGAGAAAAATGGATGTGGGAACTGATGTGGTGCAACTCGGCTTCTTCAATAATAAAGAACAGAGATAAGCTAGGCTCGTATCCTTGGAGACGGAATACAGTCACAATTAAGTAACTAACCAAGCAAGATTAGTGAAGGAATCGTGGTTGTCTTCATTTAGAAACTGATAGTAAGGACCATGAAGAGATATCGAAACACTCGGGTCAAGACAAGGTGTGAAGAGGTTAGTGAAGTCAGCCTCCAAATGGAGACACACAGACACTAGCAGGTGATGTCACAGACATATTTACAACCAGTTAGTTCATTTTTACTGGAAAACGAGAAAGGTGACAGAACGGTCTCTTGCAGAAGACAAGTTGATGGGAAGCATAGAAAAGCTGTCCTCTGTAATGGCATACAACCTCCGGCCACTGACTTTATCATGCTGGCTATTATTGATGCCATGGATCATTGCCTTGGAAGAGTTCTGGTAAAGTACTTCGATCAATGTGCGTCCAAAAGTCTTCGTGTGATTAAGATTGGTATGAATACTCCAGCGTTTCTGTCCAGCTCTGAAACGGCGGAATGCGTAATAAGGTGCTTGTAGCGTCCCTAAGCAGACTGGAAGTTACTGTCCAA
>NW_008753231.1:0-3879 GCF_000715545.1 Opisthorchis viverrini | reverse complement strand
AGCAATGTTCCCCATTTGCCTACAACAGTCTGTTTTCAAGAATGGCTCTAAGGCATTGTTGCAAATATTTACTGCATAGGAGTCCATTGCATACGCACATGTGATACGCAACAGATGGTGTACATTTCGGTTCCCTGTGGAGAGCGATTCATGTTGCTTCGTGGAGATTGACCTCATGTTCGTTATCACATATTTCGTCCCGAACATCTTTCATGAACGATAGTATCTAGGTGCAGAATTCGATTACGTCATAAGGAACGGAAGCCTCGGTAAAAAAATCCTTTTAACGTCTGGCCACGTGCAAATTTGCGGCCTTATTTGTGAGATGGTGAGTCTCGCCTCAGCGTTTAATAAACTCGCTTCGTCCTAGAAATGTCCGTTCCTGGCAGCTTGCGCATGAAAAAGGAAACCTGTTCTTTATCGGCAAAAAAGTTTTGGGAAGACGCAATCGGATTGAGCTAAAGACTCGTTCACATTAATCTGGGCCAGAAAGAACCGTTTTTATGGTTTAAGGTTATCTTTGGCACAAGCGAGCAAAGGCTTTGCTTGAGGACCATATTTGTCCTGGTATCCAGATGAAGCCGCCAAGGCCACGTACGACCATGAGCTGCACAGATACAAATGAACTCATGTCACGCCGGCCGTCGCGTACTTCCATCACTTGGGTCGCCTTAATTGTGGCATACGGCAGGGTGTGTGATCACAAACAGGCTACTACTGAGGCCCGTCGCCACTCCAATAATAACCCTGCTCAAGTTGGCCCAGCACTTAGGACTGTTGGCTCCGTTCGTCACGCATCCGCTTCGCGTGCAACATCTGTCAGTCGCTTGGCGCCGACATCCTCAGGTACCTGAAAACAAGTCTTGGAGCCTCGATACCCAGTCTATCTGGCCGCGTTCAATGTCCGCACTCTGAAGCAAGCAGGGCAAAAAGCTGCTCTTGCACTCGCACTGAACTCGCTTGGCATTGATGTGTGCTGTGTCTCAGAAACGAGAATTCAAAGTGCAAGCGCAGTGATCTAACTAACCGCCCCATCAGTCTCCACTCGCTTCTGGCTACGTAAATCTGGCGATCCTGAGGCTGCTGCGGCATGATGTGCAGAGTTGCCATTGAGGCAGAAGAATTGTTGGTTGATTGGATGCCCGCTGAGGATTGCCTCTGCGCGGTTCGTCTGGCAAATTTGGTGAAGGATTCTCACATGAGGGAATGTTAGTTTGTCATGTCTGCTTCCGCTCCAACTAACTGCAGCTGTGACGCCTATGACGCCCTGTTGCGGTAATCCAAAATCTCACATAAGTTTGTACTTCCCGGAGATGTAAATCCACAAGTGTGGAGGCCTAGCGCATTTGAGGTCTAATTAGGTAGTAGGCATGGACTTTACTCAGTACGTTTGGACCACGACTGTATTAGCTGTCTGCCGACCGCAGGTTGGTATTATGCAGTACATCGTCCGTAATAGCCGAAGTGGGCTGGTCGGCAGATTTAACAGAATCGTCTTCTACAGTCTCTTCCAAATGCGCCGCCATCAGGTGCGAGCTCATTCTGAGACGAGATTGTTACCTCTTTGCATATTGATTGGAATTTCGCCTGTGGCAAGATACCACCAGACGCACGCAAGCAGTGAAGTCTGGTGGACGGCGAAAGCCAAGGTGGTAGAAGAGGCCCAGAAAGCTCGGAATGCCCAAAGATTATTTCGGTCGATCCGTGAGACCGATGCCCGGAAACCACCTGTGAGTGAAACCATCAAGGTTCGGAAAGATGTGGTCATCTTGAATAAAGAAGAACACCTCGACGGTTGGGTCAAATATTTCAAACGACTGCTATCGGTGCCAACGGTTGCCATATGTTTGGGACCCATAGTTTACGCAAAACTCTGAACGATGAACGTGGGATCCTGTACGGCCTGTTTGCCTGTATTCTGGAAAAGATGACTGTCCCAGACAGAATTGGATAATGCCCATTTACAAAAAGGGGTTATGTAATGGGTAAGGTTAATAAGGAGGAACCACTTATTCCGGTTGTCATGAGACTGCTGACGTCAGGGGTGCTTCACCGCCTTATGGTGCTCGTGAAACACTGCCTCGAGAGCAGCAAGTTGGATTCCAGCCTGGTAGGGTATGCGTTGACTAAATATTCACATTTCGTCAGATGCTAACATAAGTACGTATGTACGTACAAGCGACCGACAATTCTAGTATTCTTTAATTTGCAAGTCCCACATGAATCGGCTGACCGCTCTGTTATCCTCGACACGCCCTCTCATCAAGGAATGCCCATGAGGTTCGTGGACACATAAAAGGTCTTTGTAGTCCCAGACTCCGGACGTGTGTGAGCTCCCGCTTACAAGGCAGTGTCCGAAAGGAATACCTACTCTTTCCATTCCTATTTAACTTCATCTTTGATTAAATCGCGGTACTAAGGCTAGAAGGCCTTCAAAATCTCGATATTCAAATTGACTCTGACGTAAACCTTGTTGATCTGGAATTTGCAAACGATATCGTTCTCGTCTTCCAAAAGGAAAAGCTATTCTTTTTATCTCGTATGCACTTTGCACCCACAAAGTATAAGGTCATACCTGTGGACGTGCAGTTATTGAACGCGCCACTTAAAATCCAGGAAGATGTAATTGAAGCTGTGGAGCGTCTCACGTATCTTGGTATCCGTATTAGCTCTGAGTTTAGTGTGACAGATGAGGTCAATGCACGAATCCACAAGGTCCCGGTCGATGTTGCTAATCTGAGACATCTATGGCGTCAAAATGGTGTATCCCTAAATCTAAAGGGACGCGTGTATCAGGCTACTTCCATTGGAACTTCCATTGATGGATGTGTCCAGCACCAACTGGTGCGTTGTTTAGGCCATGTCCGATTCGGAGTTGCGGAAGCAGAGAATTGGCTAACCCTTGGCCTAGCAGTGGGTCTTGAAAGAGATTCCGAAACATTTGGGTGCTGTTCACTTTCCAGGATGGGTACCGCGTTATCTCCAGTGTTCCCGGTTGTGGAGGCTGTAATAAATACATGTTGATTGATGTCAATGGTGTTCGTGTCGTCATTTTATGTTCAGATTACCTGAATGAGCGTCTGGGGGTGTCTAGGATTTCTGGGAAATAAATGTTCGAATAAGTCAGTGATTCGTATTCCTTAACTGGGTCAACCCTCTAACGGGTAGATGATGGAATGTCCCGCCACTTGTAGATGCAAAATGGGCTGTGAAGGTGACCGAAAGAAAAGGTAATCGAAAGATTAAAGCTACATCACAAACAGCACGCGCCTCAAGACCTGATTCTGGAGAACGCTTCGGGTTTCACTTCTGTCAGAGCATGCTTATACAACGTGGATGAATTCCAGAAACCGTAAAGCCATTGCACCCATATGAAACAGTTTTGAATTCAAAGCCTAGCAGTCCCGGAATTAACAAATTTTGGATTCCATATACAGGTCTTAAATAATTCTCGTATATCTTGTTTTTTAAAACAGCCAACATTACCTACGAATACTTAAGACACCCAACTCCACCATAAAGAATCCCTACAACATATGTGAACACACATATGAACGGCCTTTCACATCAGTGACCATTGTTTCGTGCGTAGCGACCAACCGAACGCCGTGTCAGTAGTCTGTAAATAGCAAGGGAGAATGAAATCATTCACGTGACTGAACCTGCCTTTTTGAGGGTCTGTCGCACCAGCCATACAAATAATCGAGGTTTAGCAAAAATGAATGAAATTATTCACATGACTGGACGCCTCATTTGAGAATTTGTCAGTCGAGCAGTTCATCAACACTTGACCAACTGATGCGCTTCCCATAGTTGAACGATGATTAGTGGCATGCATGATCAGTCGAGTATTTTATTCTGGGAGCCTGATTGGGGATT
>NW_008753230.1:0-3885 GCF_000715545.1 Opisthorchis viverrini | reverse complement strand
ACTGCAAATGAACTTGGATTTTGACCATCTATTATTCAGGTTTGGGACAACACAATGAGTCTAAACAAACCCTCAATCCGTTGCAAACACGGTCGACCCACCACAATTTCTACAAGTCTGAACAGATAGCTGGCCATTCACAACCGCGCGTTACTGAATAATTTCGAAACATTTTGAAAGTAGCGATCGACACATATGATATAATAATAAGCCATAGTCTGGAAGTAATAAACCGGGATTCTCTTGGAGTAAAGCAAACATTTCCATTGCCATCTTGGAGGTTTACCTAAAGAGATCATGCGCCACATGGCTAACGAGATTATTAACCACGCGTTTCACAAATCCGAAAACGCTGATTTGTAACACTAGAATTCTGGCTGTGATCAGCAAGTGCAACAACAACGTCTACTTCCGCGCGACCTCAGCTTTTCAGTACCTTCCTCCCTTGTTTTTCAAGTTCCTTATCGCCTTCCAATACTTTCGCGAAGATATCCGGTTTGACGTCCTGAAACATATAAACACTAATAATAAATGTCTGTGACAATGGAGTTTTTCACACATATTCGACTCGCAACAACCATTCATTTACATTCTAGCAAAGCAAGAGAAATCTATTATCTACTCTCAATCTTCACTCATATTACTTTCGCGACCGTTGCTTAATAATGAGAACTTAATAGTCGATTGTTGGTGAATTTGCGGAGCATGGCATTTTGATCAGCCAGGTTGCCAAGACGAACTCTGATTGAAACCAATAGCACATCCTGATTCTGTGTGCATCGAATGCTTTTTGCCAGTGATCAGTTGAAGGACTACGTTTGAATGCGTTTTGTTCCGTTCCCCTGAAGTTATAGCTTATTGCCTGTTGATTGTATTTACTTTATTAAATTTTCAGCGCCCCCGTATCCTCCGTAGTTCTAGCCAGCCAACCGGGTGGCATTTAGTTAGTCTCACTTGGATTTAGCACGCAAGAACCAACGTCTGAAATAATAAGCGCGTAATCAAAAATTCGAAATAATGACTTGCCGGTTTGTACGAACGGTTTACATATCAGTCCGAGTATCAATATCTCGACAGTTTTCAACCATTTCCAAATCTCATTCGCAGTGGTGGACGTAACTATGTTTGGTTACATATTATGAATCGCTACACCGATCAAAAGCCACCTGAATATGCTCAGTACAAAAAGTCCCTGTTGGGATGCATGTAGCAGCGTTGCGGCATAATTCATGTACTGCTCGTTGCGCAGTGTAGCGACTTCGTGTATGTCAAGCCAATCTGTGGGGATAATTCTAGCCCTAATCACGTTTGACGAACATTTAGGGTGACTTCCATTAAATTGAAGTATTCCAGATGCCATCTCCCTACTAACGCACTGTAATTAGTACTGAACGAACAATGATTCCCACGGTGAATGGAATTGCTATATGTGTTGTCACTCCATGAATAATTCAACAGTGATGTGGTTTCATTGATTGAAGGATGGGCGACGTTATGGCCTGACTAACTGTGGATAAATCGTGCTTTCGGTTGCCCAGCCGTTGCCAAACGGTTATATTTTGCATCTGCAAAGCGCACCACAGGTGATTATAAATGAGGATGTAACAGTTATACATTGCTTGGCGGCTATCAACCATAGAATGCATTCTAATTCATAATGTACGAGGGCCAATTCATAGTCGCAATTCGTAGTGTTGTCTCTCTAGAACTAAACGCAGCATCTAGTCTTTGTATCACCTACAACGCAGGAGTGACCGTATACGACCAGCATCCTTGTTTATCGTATAACGCTTGCTCAAAAGTGTAAATGAATCAACCCCGAAATCATGTGAGGTGAACAACGTTGAACTTAGTAAAAACGAAATCTAAATACTGTTGCCAGTATAGCACCTTGACGCAGCCTACCAAACTTGACAGTGGGTGACGTCCGAACGCAGTAGCTTCTCTTCCGTCATTCTATAGATGTGTAGGCCTTCCATTACAGTGCTATTTGCACGGTCACATGAATATGGGAATGAAAATTGGACTATTGAAACGCCTGTTGGTTTGCTGTTGTTTCACGCATTATAGTGGCACATTTGGCTTTTAAAACACGCAGATGGTTGGAGCCAGTATTCCAATTTAGTTAGTTTTAGTTAGTATAACCGAGGTGAAACGAAACTACGTTTCGAAAGACATTCACAAAGCCATTTGCTCAGCTATTTTCTGATCCTGGTGGTCGGTTTGCAAATTTTCCGTCACCAACGGAAGTGACATCATGAGTGAGTGATTGGGTCGGCAGTTCTTCCATATCTGCTCGATATTATGCTTTGATCGAGAGAGCGCTCATCTGTCCGCTGTATTCCCAGAATAGGCCCAACAACATATTCCGTTTGAAAATGTGGTTGCTGTATATGGTCTGCATTCCCTGAACTCAAGTGTTTTCTGTCTCAGCACCATTTGTTCATGGTCTGATTGATCGGTTACCGATCACTCTTGTGTAACGGTCTCCTTCCCCGCATTTGATTGGCTCTCAATGCGACTTGTGCGTTTGGTTTTTCATTTCGATTGATTCGTTCTGATTTCCTGTCGAGCTGTTGTCCGATTTTTCGGAGTTTGTTTGAGTGAAGGCTCTTTCCGTTGATAACATCCTTTGCGTAATGCACGGGACGTTATCACCCTTGATTACCTATCCATCTTTCTCTATCTCGACAAACTACTTGCGGGATCGAATCACTGAATCGGTTAAACGCACAAGGATCGCGTGTTCACGGATTGCGCGCCATTCCGAGTCCACATAACGTACAACTGACAATGGGAGATTTATGATATGCAAGCGAATAAAAGTTATCCTGGTTTCCTGGCTTGCATCTGTAAACCGACTGTTCACCTCCCGCCATATGCGAGTCAAGAAGCCGTGGAAAGATTCACGAAAGATGAACTGCGACTTGCCAATCGACATGGAACCCAAGGCGAGACAGGCACTCTAAGAGCTCAGATTGTTACCGGAGAATGGCGGCGATACGGATCTGAGGGGCTACTATTCAGCCAATGGCCAGCACTGCAAATGAACTTGGATTTTGACCATCTATTATTCAGGTTTGGGACAACACAATGAGTCTAAACAAACCCTCAACCGTTGCAAAACACGGTCGACCCACCACAATTTCTACAAGTCTGAACAGATAGCTGGCCATTCACAACCGCGCGTTACTGAATAATTTCGAAACATTTTGAAAGTAGCGATCGACACATATGATATAATAATAAGCCATAGTCTGGAAGTAATAAACCGGGATTCTCTTGGAGTAAAGCAAACATTTCCATTGCCATCTTGGAGGTTTACCTAAAGAGATCATGCGCCACATGGCTAACGAGATTATTAACCACGCGTTTCACAAATCCGAAAACGCTGATTTGTAACACTAGAATTCTGGCTGTGATCAGCAAGTGCAACAACAACGTCTACTTCCGCGCGACCTCAGCTTTTCAGTACCTTCCTCCCTTGTTTTTCAAGTTCCTTATCGCCTTCCAATACTTTCGCGAAGATATCCGGTTTGACGTCCTGAAACATATAAACACTAATGACAATGGAGTTTTTCACACATATTCGACTCGCAACAACCATTCATTTACATTCTAGCAAAGCAAGAGAAATCTATTATCTACTCTCAATCTTCACTCATATTACTTTCGCGACCGTTGCTTAATAATGAGAACTTAATAGTCGATTGTTGGTGAATTTGCGGAGCATGGCATTTTGATCAGCCAGGTTGCCAAGACGAACTCTGATTGAAACCAATAGCACATCCTGATTCTGTGTGCATCGAATGCTTTTTGCCAGTGCCGAATCCAGGAGGCACCACAAATTCCAGACAATAGTCGACGCATACACTTCATGAACGA
>NW_008753229.1:3613-3885 GCF_000715545.1 Opisthorchis viverrini | reverse complement strand
CTAGGGTTCAGGCCCACCCAGCCTTGCAATAGCACTTTCCACTTTGCAGGCGTGAAGCGCATGCCAAACTGTGGGGTGGAATTACTTAGATTATTTAATAGTGTTTGAATTGCCACGGGGTCAGATCCAAGAAGAGCTGTGTATCTGCGTACTCGATATTTGTGAGCGAACGCCCAGGGAGCACATCCACCCCACAGGCATTAGAGGCGGGTAGTGCGGCTTCCATGATCGTATCAATGACGAAGCTGAAGAGGAAAGGTGAAAGAGGACAA
>NW_008753229.1:595-3600 GCF_000715545.1 Opisthorchis viverrini | reverse complement strand
GATGTGGTGAACTCAGGAGAGAGCTTTCCGTAGACCTTCACACGGCCGCGGGAGTTGGCGTACAGTGCCTTAAGGAGGGTCAAGAATTTATGGGGGAGACCTTTGCCCCGCAGACACTGCTATGGTGCCTGACGGTCCATAGAGTAAAATGCAGCTTTCAGATCAAGAAACACAACCATTGTTGGCTGCTGGGAGTAGCGTCGCTGTTACAGAATCTGTCGGAGGGTGAAGATATGATCGATACATCCTCTTGCAGGGCGAAACTCAGCTTGGTTTTCACGGATCTGTCTCTCCCTGTGTCCAATCAATCTTCGAAGAGCCAGCCAGAGAGCACCTTCGATGCCACAGCTAACAGGCTGATGCCACGGCCGTTTTCACGGCGTCCGCGTATCATTTTTGTAGATAGGAATAACTGTCGACATGCCCCATTTTGCAGGCACCTTCTCTTCGTTCCATATGGCACCAATAAGCTTTGTCAGATCGAACGCCAGGGATTCTCTGCCTTCTTTGAAGACAGCTGGATACAGACCGTCCGGTCGTGGTGCCTTCTCGCGTTTTAGTGTGGATATTTCATACTTTATTTCTTCTTCCGAAGGGCGATCAAGTTTTACATTCCCTTCACCCGTATGAATTATCTCCACAGACTGTGTTACAGGGGGCCGGCTGAACTGTTTTTCGAAGTGTTCGGCCCGTATTTCCAGTCGACGTCTTAGCGAGTGAATTGATGAGCCATCTTTTTCACTTGTTTCGCTGACCGTTGCTTTCCTAGGGCCAGTCGATCGTAGGAACCGAAGAGTGTTACAGCTGAATGATTTGTTATTTATATCAGTGGCCTTGTGGTTGGATCGGAGAGGTGAAAGATAGCATTGAACATCGCTAACATAACTCCTTTCACATTTTGCCACGCTCCAGTCACATGCTCACTGCAACCTCCATGTGGTCCAAAATGAACCCTACAAAACCATTGCTCAACTTCAACCGGACCACTTACCTTGAGTCGCCTGCCATACTATTGTACAAACGGTCAGGGACCAACCAACCAACACTGGGGACTATGATATCACCAGCAGCAAGTGTCCTCGAACCCCACATCCATCATGTGAGCATGGCCGACACAATATTAATGACTCGTCACGAGTTCATAGGATGACTCATTGTATTCACAAACTGATGCGTTGTTAGGTGGTTCGGTGGTTAGAGCGCGATTTTACCGACCCGAAGGTTCGTGGCTCGTACCCGACCTCTGCTTCTCGACTTCCCCTGTTTAGGCCTGGTCACCCCGGCAGTATCCTAGCCCTCGTGCTTCCTTCGGGTGGCATTGTTAGATGGACTTGTTTAGATGAACTCTCTTGTCATTGTTATCCAACGCAACATCGAGCCAGGGGCTCAGAAGGGTAGCTATTCGCGTAGGCTTAACAGCTTGTAGAGATTTTGCTGTATCAATCTCTTCTTGACCGGAATTCTGTTTGTTTTGACATCGGGATCTCAAGTGCTATCGTCAGACAATGGAGAATGACTTATTCTACCTAATTACCTTGTGCTTGCTAGATTTCTCCCAGCCTCACTCTGTTCCATACAAAAAACTGGCTTCTTAATTTTATTGTGAAATTTACTTTCAGATGTCGCCTAGTTTACCTCAGACGTAGCTTCAGTACAGTTATGCCAAGAATTCCTGAAAGGGATAGTCCGGAACTGTTGAAGGCCCCAGCTCTCGAACAGTGAGTTCACACGCATTTCGGCTTGATGATCGTTACTATCTTTTTGCACAGCTATTCCTACAGATGAATATATTTTAAGGTCCGCATATTGTCTTTTAGTGCATGTGTGTCTGTGCCTCTGTCTTCCTGCGGTGGTGTTGCACTAGGCCGGTGTATTAAGCCAACTAATTTCAGCTGTGTTGGTGACAAATTTCATGTAGATTCACAGATTTCAATGCTACGGAGCTTCCAACACTTTATACAGCATTAGGCACTGTAGTGTTTTACCCTATAAAAAGCTTATTTTTCACTTTTTGTCAAGAGAACAACCATCCTGATGCAAGGATATTACACAGCACACCTGCGTTGTGTGTTGTAGAGACGTTTGTGCGCCTTAGCCCAAGCGAAAGATTTATCCGCAAATGAGGAGACATCAACCCGACTTCTGCCTCTTGACTTCCCGTGTCTTGGCTTGGGCAACCTGGCAGTATCCCAGCTCTCGTGCTTCCTTCGAGTGGAACGTCAACCAGGAACCGGAAGGGTGTTACAGCTGAACGTCTTTCAGCTTTGTCTACTTGGATTGCTTTGGAGCTTGTTGGAAGTTGGCCGGGTAAAAGCTTAACCTGTCGGTGTATTTCAAACCGCATGTGGTGCAGTCTTCAACCGTAGACTTGCCGGTTTTCGGAAATTTCTTTCGCTTCTAGTTTCTGGACTGTCGCGCTGCATACTTGGGAAAGACCCATTCCATAACTGGATAATGTGGCCACCAAGAGACGTTTTCTGCATCCCATTAGTAGTGTATGTGCTCTTTCGATAGAGACGCTTCAGCCTCAAATAACTGGATAATGTGGCCACCAAGAGACGCTTTCTGCATCCCATTAGTAGTGCATGTGCTCTTGAAGAACGTTATTCTTAATTATCCGTTTGAATAGAGTGGCA
Source organism: Opisthorchis viverrini (assembly GCF_000715545.1). Taxonomy (NCBI): domain Eukaryota; kingdom Metazoa; phylum Platyhelminthes; class Trematoda; order Opisthorchiida; family Opisthorchiidae; genus Opisthorchis; species Opisthorchis viverrini. The sequence continues at coordinate 964 of NW_008753229.1, read as the reverse complement.
GCATCCTTTCGGCAGAGACGCTTCAGCCTCATGCCCTTAGTTGTACTTGTTCTGAATTAGGCGGGAAAAAGCATACTTCTCTCGTCTTAGCTGCTCTGAGCTGCTCCGCATTTCTAAGTTGGCCCTAGCCTGAGATCCTCACAACAGACTTTTTGCGCACAAGACCATAGATTCCATCATGCCATTTCCAAAATTTGGTGTCAGATATTGCCGGTTTTCCCCTTCTATTTATTGTTTTCTCATTCCCTCTAGCGAAAAACACTCATTTGCAAACAAATATTGTTTTGCGAGACTTACCTGGAACCCAGTGAATCTTTCCGTTTATAATGTTTCTGATCAACTCAAGGTGCTGCATCACGTCGCCTCATG
>NW_008753229.1:0-513 GCF_000715545.1 Opisthorchis viverrini | reverse complement strand
ATTCTTCGACAGCCCACAACTGGTTTTGCCCTTTTCGGGGCTCATCAGGTAGGCGCAGTTCCCGAGTTCCGTCCACCTTATGTTCTACTTGAACCCAAATTGCACGAAACTAGCGAAATACGCCCATTTGCAAACGAATTCGGTTTTGTTGGAGACTCACCTAGAACCCAGCTGAATCTCTTGTTTATGATGTTTCAAGTAGGAAACAGGAGGGACAAATCTGTCAACTTCACCAGCTGCACTACTTTCACCTCAAAATATTAAATGAAAATCCTAATGCAAGGAAAACTATTTTATTCACGGACAAGCCCCAGATACAACACGGGTCCAGCCTCGTTGGTGGTCGCACAATGGCCAACCCCAGTCGATAATCACAGTCTTTACACGAGAAAGTGAAATATTTTAGGCGTCTTTACTGGTGTACAATAGTTCATTTGCGAGTGGAGCGGGGTGGGGACAGCATCGAAACACATGATGCTTACGGGACCATACGAACTTGTGCCTTCGGGGTCT
>NW_008753228.1:0-3891 GCF_000715545.1 Opisthorchis viverrini | reverse complement strand
TGTGTGTGTATGTCGTTCGTAGACAGCCTTTGCTCTGAATTGGTTGGGCACGGGTACTCAAACCTACAGGTGGCCCATGGGATATGGTTCACTACTGCTGGGTTGCTGAGTTTCTTAAATATTTCCTTTGCTTACTTATACTTACTTCCCCTGCTTGGTATTCTACACTGTAGTACTTCTTATACTGTGTCTTGTTTCACTTTGTGAATTTCATGCATATGATGAGCATGAATATGACATATCAAGGCCTCGCATTGACACTGCGGACATTCTGATGTGTCAAGCCCACATCGTTACTGGGAACGACAAACTGTGTTCTTGGCGTATAGAACAAACCGAGTATTACCCATCAGTAGCTCATCGTCTTGGTGTGGTGCAGTTTATCGGACAACCAAGCGCCCATATTGCCAGTCTCAAGTGCTTATTTGTTTCGTACTTTTTTGACATTTAGGGGCGAACAGTTGAGTGTGTTGGTGACTTTAGAACTCCCTAATCTTATAGCGTCAGGTCGTATTACTTGGGGCTTGCACTGTTTACGTGGCCCTCAGCCGCTTGCACCCCTGATATTCATATGGCATTGTCTATTGGACGCGAGAGTCCGCTGGCATAATTCAGCCTGGCCGGCAAATCCGGATAGGATGACTGTCCACCTTTTTGTGAGCAAACTGGAATAATCTAATCTCAATCGTTGCAAGGGAACTCGTGCCGTAACATAAACACTAGTTTATCAGCATTAGTCTGAAGGTATGGAACCCTAACTCCCCTAGTGTAATTTTGCTAGCTTGATTTGTTTTCGAAGCTTGCCTTTCCAAAGTAGGTCCTAATGGCAATATCTTCCATCAAAACTTTGATGAAACTCCTTTATAAACAAAAAACACCCCTCTGATACCCATGTTCGCGAATCCAAATTGAGACTTCTTACGTTAGAAGAAAGCAAACAAACATCATCTGGAACATCAGGAGCCCAACCATTTTAAAAACTTACCTATTTGATAGAGTTTCTAGTATGCTGAATCTTCACTTTTTGGAATGACTGTCAGCATGAAAATTTTCAGCTGATAACTGTTTATTAGATTTACTCAAAGCACTAGCTATTGTTTTCCATGTGCATTTACCCCTCCATTGGTGACTGCTGTGAGGAACCCAAGCACCAGATATTTTTGCCATGACCACTTTTGCAGGATATTACTATCATGTATTTTAAGCCGAGATATTAGGTGGTATTCTGACCTTAGCTTTTTCGGTTTCGCTGCTGACGTAATGGGCTGAGCTAGAAAGTTTTACCACTCTAGATGGAACCGCTTTCGAATCGAAATATACAGCTGAGCAATAATGGTTGAAGTGAATTATACGTATGTTTGCACACAGGTTAATCCGCCTCGATAAGTACCTTGAACTTTTAGTTTCAACTCGTCCCACAATTGGTAATGTGCTGCATGCTTCCAAACCTGATCCACTGTGGGTATTGTGAACCCTTAACCGATCTCATGCGAAGCGTTGAAGGGAGTAGCTGGACTTAAGTGATAGACGTTAGCATCACGTTTTGTTAATTTTAGGCAAAATAGACTATGTCGCGTGATTTCACTTTACACCCATGTCTCACAGTCTAACGGTTGCGGTAAACAATGTACACTGAGAGTGGCTCTACGCAAGTATGTCAACATGTTGGCAATCACCAATGGGATCATTTGTCACCTAATCGCGATCTGTGGTCTTTCTGGTCACAAATCATTCAACAGTGGTCACGCGTGCCACTTACCCTCAACTGCCTCATGTTCTATACACGTAACTGTCACACAGCTCAATGTGCGAAATGCATCCACCAGGAGAATGTGGAGATGGCTTCAACTGACTCATTTAAATTACAACTTACGACGTCTGTTGGATCGGCTTTCAGTGAACGGCATTCAGTCGCTGGAGATTATGAAACAATGACAGCAATAATAAGTCGATTTCCTTGACATCTGCTTTAATCCATTTTACGAAGCCGTAAGTTAGTCAGTTTGACTTTATCCGCACTTAAACTGACGCAGAATATTTTTGTGTCCTATGAAACCGACTGATTTACAGTTTTGTTTACGTCGAATGTGAAGTGCAATACCCTGTCTAGAGCAACCATATGAAACCCGACAATCAGTTCGATGGTCAGTCTTTCCAAAAAATTTTCAGCGACATGGCTACCCTTAGGATTGTGTGGGTCGATACTTCATGATATCGAGACGTTTTACTCCTAAAGTTGTTATTAAGAAGAACTGTTTTTATAGGCATCGCAGATTCGGCCTCATCGAATGTCAGGCAGTGTCAGGTGTCATTCGAAAGTTATGAACAATGATTTTGTTAATGCTATCAGTTTGACCGGCGAACCTGCGGAAAATAACTTCTCCGAAGCATTCTGAGAGGATTTTCCAGACCCCCTTCAGTCATGCAATAACCCTCTAAAGCGTAATGAGGGAAGAGCTTGTTGATGGGCAAACACACATACTAACGGTAACGTGTGAAATTCCCCGTGCTATTTACATCCGAATTACTTTCGATTGAGTCCTCCTCACCCCGTCCTGAGACGACTGTTCAGATTACCACGCATCAAAAGAGGATTTGAACTTTACTATCCTCAGTGTTCATCATATATGCCTTGGGAAAGTCTGAAAGATATTCATTTTGTGAACGACAGCGCTTCAAACCGAGCGGACGAAAACTTATCTGACTCATTATAAATATAACCGAGGCTGCCCGCAAGAGGTGACCATCCGTCGGTGGTGCCAGTTGTGTGCCTTAAAGCAAGTAAAAGTAACATTGTTTCACATCCTTCTATAGAAAACGGTGCGACACAGACAGTAACTGACGATCTTAAGACACATTCCGCTCAGAGTCGGCTATGCTTGCTGCTCGAAATAGACTTTGAGAAGTGTTTCATCCCAGGATCACTTCCAGTTTTTAACTTAAATTAATTTCAATTCAAAATTTTAAGCCAAACGTAACCTAAACGCAGTCCAAACTAAATATATCCACATTTGACTAGTAAGATACCACACCATCATTTAATTTGGTTAGAGCAAACAGCTTACGATCACTTTACGATCGCTTTACAAGATAGAGTAAGTGTATCAAACTGGGGAAAGTCAATATTCTGGGACCAATTCACTTCTCTAGGTATTAGAGGTCGAAGTGAATTGTCGTACATTCACAAGCCTGACAAGGTTCTGTTTTAAGGTTCATAAGGGAAGAACTGTGAGCACCTCAATCTCGTCCCCAATAATGCACCCGAGATATTTTTCTTTCTATATGAAATTGATCTCAAGAGGGTCGGGTTTGGAGATGTGTACCAAGACGTGGAATTTAACAATATGCCTCCTAGGTATACAAATGTGCGCTTCAAGCAGTTGTGTGGAGTGCTAGTTATAAGAGGGTCAAATATTCCTTCTAATTGTCTGATGCTGGTGTAACATGACGCACAGTACGGCAGCTTTTACTATCTGACTAATATAAACTAAATGAATCGTGTAAGAAAGTTGATAGAAAGTGAGTGTTACAAACCGCAAGAGCGTGCTAATTGACGAAAAATGTGCTCAATTAGTGAGGTATGTTAGATTACCACAACACTTGGCGTATGGGCAGCAAGGAATAAATTTTTACAGAAGAAGACACTATCCAGAAATCCCTACTATAATCAAGGTCCCGATCCGTTTCACCAGAAACGCGAACCCAAGATATGGAGTCAAACATGCAGGCAACCGAACTGCTATGAAGCATTTGAGTTGACGTTTATCCCTTTGAGACAAATTATACCAGATTTTATCTAGTATCAATCAGCCACTTGTCACGAGAAGTTAGTTTGCGCGTGATTCAAGAAGGTAGCTGTGAAGCGAATTTTTCAGAACCCTCAGACACTAC
>NW_008753227.1:3083-3893 GCF_000715545.1 Opisthorchis viverrini | reverse complement strand
CACATGGGGTCACGTGATGAATTCATTCTATCTTAACGTAATTGGTTCAAATAAGGACAGCGTGCGGCCGTGTGGCCGAACTATTACGGAGGCAACTACACTCGCCCTAAATGTATGGTGCTTTGTGAGAATTGAATAGCAATGTGAAAAAAAGTGATATTGCTACTAACTAGCAATAAGACATTTCGAAATAGTTGGCGACTGGTTTTAAGACAGACACTTGTGAAGTGAAGTTTAGCTCAGTTCCTGTCAGTTCTTTCTTTCCGTTGGGAAGCATACATTGGAATGAGATGTCCCTCCACGTACTTCCGATCACTCGGGACATCTCCGGTCATTTTGACATTTACAGACTGTTCCGGTTAACCGTCATTTGGACGGTTGTCTTCCTGAAGTCAAACTATCAACAGAACAGGAGCTGTCTGGACCAACGCGGAGTGGGCACATTTTGTGGTGGGGATAGTGCGAACAGGATACGTCTTTATAAAAATTTGCTTCAGCGTTTGTTTATGGTGATTTTCAGCCGTGGGTACAACTCGTCGAGGACTCGGTTGTCGAGGGCTCCGGTTGTCGTTTCGAACGAAGTTCGCCGAAGTCTTCGGTCAACTGACTGGAATCTCATGACATCATTTGTGTCTACTAAATCATTTTTGCCAGATGTGTTCGTCAGCCTCAAATTAGCTCGAGTTCAAGTGGTAGTTCAACACAGGTGTCCTCGGTTGCCAATAGAACCACTGATGTGCGATACTATAAAGCCCCATAAGACATTGGAATCATGATGTAACTGTTTTTGCTATACTTTAGTTTGACATC
>NW_008753227.1:0-2103 GCF_000715545.1 Opisthorchis viverrini | reverse complement strand
AGTGGACTGTCAAGTGAGGGGATTTAGATGGGAGCTATGCATTTAGGGCAACAACTTGGCTGCATGAGCGCCATTCAGGGCGCGACTGGGCCATGTCTGACAATGTCTCAGGGCTCCCATCTGGAAGACGGCAATGACCCCGTTACATAGGCCACATCAGGAATGCAGTTCTAATCAATCGAACCCCACTGAACTCTGCACTGACGATGTCACCTCAAATATCGGTGGAACGTTTGCAACCAACTGCTAAGCCGTACAAACAGACTGAAAACCAAGCAGCACATCCGAGCTGCCTGCTGAAACAGAGCCACAAGGCCTACTGGGAGCGGATCTGCAGTCGATCGATAATTTTCAGATTACACACTCATGATTCAGTTGGCACGATATTCGAGATATCGCAGTATATTTTCACAAAGGAAACTACTCACAAGGTTGCTGTCGAAGAGTTTTCAGTAACCTTGTGAATAGTTTCCTTTATGAAAACTCCGGCAGTCATTTGCTTTTACACGACACTGACTAAATCAATACTGGGGGAACCACCTATGGCTGGGCCGTCTTACTCTCTCCCTCCCCCGGGGTTGCATCGATGGACATTCTTCACCACTTGCAAGTCTCTGCTCAGGTTCTGCTATTTTCTCATGGTCTTGTTTCAAAAGTTTTGGACAAAATGTGTCACTAATAATTGGAATGCATGGCGCATTGATAAAACTACCCAGCTTCTCTTTTTCGTGGTTAAACTGGAAGGATTCGTGCTTCAAATTCCATCTGAGAAGCACTGTACAACAAGGCTGCCGCATGCCTTGCCACTTGAATCAGACGACTGACTATTTGATGAAAACGGGGCAAGTGGAAACTCAAAAAATGACTTCTGGGCTGACAAAACAATATATAGGTTATACCTGTTGATTCGCCGGCCTGTGGTATCTGCTGCTGACCCGCTCCAGTGCCTATTGTCGGAGAGAAAAAGGCTCACGGAAGGGAACACAACAGCCATATTCCAACAAAGCGGGTGCGAGAGCGTGAGTGCGTGCGAGTGCTAAAAGTACAACGGCCTCAAGCTTTTTATTGGAAGGAAACTGTCTGAACTTGGTCCAATGCTGACGCACGCGGTCTGGCTTTAGTGCGAGGCAGCGACGTGCTGCATATTGCGGAGGCGTTGTCTGCCCTTGATCAACGCTGACTCGCGCTGTCTGGGTTTGATGCAAGGCTGTGACGCGCTGCGTATTGAGGGGGCGTTGTCTGTCTGGTCAACACCCAGCGGAGCTGAGAGTCGCCGTAGATTCCGGGCATTCAGTGGTTGCTGTCAGCACGCTGACCTTCCTGATAATATAAAATGCCGAAAACCCGCAAACTTCGTCTTCTTGCAATGTTTCTAAGGTGAACTAAACGAAAGCAGTGCTACTTATATATTGGACAGCATCAGGCGGCTTATCCATTCGCAGCTCGCTTCTCACATGGGGTCACGTGATGAATTCATTCTATCTTAACGTAATTGGTTCAAATAAGGACAGCGTGCGGCCGTGTGGCCGAACTATTACGGAGGCAACTACACTCGCCCTAAATGTATGGTGCTTTGTGAGAATTGAATAGCAATGTGAAAAAAAGTGATATTGCTACTAACTAGCAATAAGACATTTCGAAATAGTTGGCGACTGGTTTTAAGACAGACACTTGTGAAGTGAAGTTTAGCTCAGTTCCTGTCAGTTCTTTCTTTCCGTTGGGAAGCATACATTGGAATGAGATGTCCCTCCACGTACTTCCGATCACTCGGGACATCTCCGGTCATTTTGACATTTACAGACTGTTCCGGTTAACCGTCATTTGGACGGTTGTCTTCCTGAAGTCAAACTATCAACAGAACAGGAGCTGTCTGGACCAACGCGGAGTGGGCACATTTTGTGGTGGGGATAGTGCGAACAGGATACGTCTTTATAAAAATTTGCTTCAGCGTTTGTTTATGGTGATTTTCAGCCGTGGGTACAACTCGTCGAGGACTCGGTTGTCGAGGGCTCCGGTTGTCGTTTCGAACGAAGTTCGCCGAAGTCTTCGGTCAACTGACTGGAATCTCATGACATCATTTGTGTCTACTAAATCATTTTTGCC
>NW_008753226.1:0-3925 GCF_000715545.1 Opisthorchis viverrini | reverse complement strand
ACGAACTGCTAGCTAGAATTTCTGGTGGCCAATCAATATGTAACTTGGAGTCTCAGATATCCACTGGTTCCTTTAACCACTGTTTTGTGATAATTTCCCGCTTTTTCATAACATCCAGCCAACAAGTCTACGGTTGCGCTGGCTTTTTCGTGGATAAATCAGATTTCCAGTCATTGCTGGCGGACGTGGTCGAGTTTCCCTTAATCGTACGACCGTTGAGCATAGGGTTCACTGACCCACCTTTGACATATCTTATCTACTGAAGTGATCTACCCCTCAGAATCTCAGACGTATAAGCATTAAGGCCGACCAGGCGATCCCACTGAGTTGCTATTGTGGTGACCGACTTCTTTCTACTAACATAACTCGTAGTATACTGCTACACGTCGAAAAATGCCCCAGTTCACCTGGGTGTTGGAATCCGGAAGATGGAAACCCCAAGACCTAGTTCATACTCGACGGTGTGGTGCATCATATCGGGGGATGTTACGTATGCCGAGGCATCTGATGTGCTGAAGCTTCCAAATGAAAATGTTTGTGCCCACCTCCTTAGTACGCATGCGAAATATTTCATAGCTGTGTTTTAAGTAATCTGTTGCATTTCATTAGAGGAAACCCCTCCACTAAATCAGTCGCGTTGTCGTTCCATATTTCGCCCGCTGAACAACCGGGTAAATGTTGGGCCAAGAACTGCTGATCAGTACTGCGATAAACTCTCATCCTTGAATCACAGAAACCAACTCACATAGTCCCATATTGTTGACAGGCTCCTCGAGTGAAGACTTATCAAAACAAGGTTCCAGTCAACTTATGAAACCTTTCTTCCTCTGATATACTTGTGGATTGCTGATGTTACTGTGATACAACAAATGGGACAGGCATGATAGTAACATGCCCCCTTCCTGTAAATTCGCTAGAAAATAGAGATCTCTGCGGAATACGTTGACTCGCCCTGTACCATTTGCTTGAACTTGCGCACCTCCCCATGAACCTTCAGTATAGTTCGACAAGACGCGTTTAAGGGAAGATGCACGTCAAATTTTCTAATTTAGACGCATATGAAAGCTTTGCTGTCCTGTTCAACAGTCTGTAACTGATCAGTTGGCATTATGTAATAAATTTCTCCGCAGGAAGGCCTGCTACATTTTATTTGGTGCGGTGTCCAGGATAAGGATCAAGATTCCGTGGCCACAACCCTTTGATCATGATGATGTTTGGACCTTCACGTAGGACCTTGAGAAGGTGGCGGATGCCGCCAGATTGGAGACCGACCGGAGTGTGTTCGCAACGCTGGAGACCCTCCTCAGGGGCCGGACGAAGTCGACCCTGCATGCCGCCAGAATCGTTCTTGGAAGTTGGACTGGGCCGCCGCGAAGGACGATCTTGCATTGGACACCTACACGTTTGCCGACCTCCCGGAGGTTATGAGGCGGTTCAAGACAGCCAGGACGGTAGCTAGATCTGACCCGGCCCTGTTCTTCGTCGACAGTCAGCAGTCGTTGGATCGCGCTTTGCCGGGCATGGACGTGGTATCGCGCCACCAGTCGCTTCCCAACTGGTTTGTCGAAGATGTGCAACCGTTTGTTTAAATGTGTGGCACGTCTGGCCACTGGAACAATTAGTGTCCCCGCATTCGATCACTTGCAGCCGATAAAAAATTTTGAGCGCTCTTCTTTTCCTGAGTGGGTCGCGAGTAGCGCAATGAAACAATCCACCATACAGGCCATGATCGAGATAGACGGGAAGAAGGAGTTATGTTTGACTGACTCAGGTGCAGGCTTATCGTTGAAGTGGATAACGAACCAAGCTGAACGCAGACCGTGCGCGCTAGCCATGATAGCAGTGGGTGGATATCGAACGAAGATTCATGGATTGTCAACGCAGTCGATGCGCCTAGGTGACAAGTTTGTACAGCATGCGTTCTTGATCAGCCGAGCTATAGATTCTCTCAAGGCCACAGATTCCTCGGTTGACCTAAGTCAAGATGATCTTGTGACAAAGTATGGCGCAATCAAGCTTGACGGTTATTCCAGCGCTGCCGTGGGTGAGTTGCGTGTCCGAAAACGTCCGTCTTGCAGCTCACCGTCAGTACGTTCCGTGGCTAAGGAATATTCCGAACTGTTCACGGGCGATGAGGATCCGATTTGCTTCTGCCCGTGGAATGAACACGAAAATGCCCTGTAGTCAGAACGCTTTCTACCTTACGGCCCCCCGCCCGTTGCCTTTCCATCTGCTGGAGAATATCCAAAAACAGATTGAAAAGGTGTTAAATAATGGCATAATCGAAGAAGCCAATAGAGCGTACAACTGCCTGGTTGTGCCTGTATGGAAGGCGAACAGGAAATACACGTGTTGCGTGGAATTCCGGCACTTGGATGCATTGACCTTAAATCGGCTTGTAGCTGTGCCTCCGATTGCGGAGATTTGCCATTCTCTTCAGCATTCTCGATATTTCACTGTGTTTGACTGGCATGCCGAATACTGGCAACAACCGAGCAAGGCGGAAGACCGAGAGAAAGAGGCGCTTAATTTTGAGGCCACCCAATATCAATTTTGACGAATGCCGTTTGGTTTGCCTGGGGCATCATTCACATTTCGGCTCTAGGAGCTTCATGCAACGAAGGGACTCCAGAATGTTGCCCTTTACGCAGACGGTATCGCTGTGTACTGCAATTCGGAACCAGTACACTTGGTTCGCTTGAGGGCTGTATTGAAGCGAACCGAGAAGCTGATCTGCGGATAAATCAGGCCAGGACACAGCTCCAGCTAAGCTCGGTGTTACCGCTGAGTCATAAATTGGGTAACGGTGAAGTTAGCGCACTGCCGAAAATGCACAGATCAAGTATTGTGCTGTTCTCAATTCAAAGCGGTCTTTCCGGTAGTTTCTGCGACGACCAGCATACTACAGCCGGAGGGTTAAGGACTTCAGCAAGATCACTGCGCCTCTGTACGACTTGCCCGGGTAAAATCGGAAATTAGACTGGACCGGAGGATGAAATGAGGCTTTCGAGCCTGCCATAGCGCGGACGCAGGATCGCCAACTGACCCTCCAACATCACAGGGTCGGAGAGATGTTTAGTGTTGGAACGGACGCCAGTGACTGCGGGATCAGAGCAGTCCTGAAGCAGAGGAATGAGGTTATCGAAAATGCCAGTCGCTGAACAGAAGTACTCTACAATTGAGAAGGAATGTTCAGCGATTATCTGGGCCCTTGATGAGTGGAGGCCATATTTTTTGGCCAAATGTTTCATGTCGAAACCCATCACAACTTCTGAAATGGATCAGGACTACCAGGGATCCTGGCGGGAAGCTCGCTCGCTGGCGCTCCGGTTGCAAAAGTACGACTTCACAATCTAGCACGTGCCAGGGAGGGAGCACCACCTGGCTGACTGGCTGTCAGGAGCAGATGCTGAAGATGAGGTCCCCAAGATCATGATTGGAGTCGATGATCTCATCGTCAAACTGGATCCCGCAAATTGGTGAAATTATAACGACAGGATCTTGTTACAAAAGGTTTCAGCCGAATTGTGGGATGGAAGGAACATTGAGAACGGAGAGGTAGACAAGGAAGTAGAGACATTCCAGAGTCTCTTATCGGCTGAGGCTGAATGAAGCTGGCATAAATTCCTGAAACGCCACTGATTCGGTTGATGTGGTGAAATCTCGCTTCATGAGACGGAGTCTTATCTGCAAATGCTATGAGATGGCACACACAGGGTGCACCAAGATGTAAGTCTTACTTCGACAGAGGGCCTAGTGGCCCGGGATGAGAAGTGGAGTGATGGATTATTTGGTTTCTGTAAGCGTTACAAACTGATCAAAGCGGATACGACAGGGGCAACCCATTCTACGAAACGTATTCCCTTCTCAGAACTCGGCGTTTTGTGTGTTAATTTACGTCATTGGCCCCTTTCCGGTGACAACC
>NW_008753225.1:1523-3925 GCF_000715545.1 Opisthorchis viverrini | reverse complement strand
ATGCTATTAGGAAATTTTGGTATGATTTCATGTATAAAAACGAACCCATTCGATCGCAAGCAGCCATGCACTGCAAGACTGGTACGACAATTCCCTAGGCCATAGAACTGAATTAGTCTAGGTGGCTGACTTTGGGCAAGATGGTTCAGTAGTTAGAGCGTGAATTTACTGACCGCTGTTCCAACCCGACCTCTGTATTTTGACTTCCCCTGTCTAGGCTTGGGCAAACTGGCATGGCAGTTTGGCACCGAAAGAGTGCTGACTGACAGTTCATTTGTTTAGCCATTCTCTTGTTGTCAGGTTCATTATAACTAGACGAACCTTATGGTTGTGCGGCAGTGAAACATCAGTGCCAAAACTGATGTTGCTGTCTTTGATGATGATGATGATGATGATGATGACGGATATCTGAGCGTTGTTCGAAGGGTGTCAGGGTTCTTACGGAAACGACTTGAGGGGGGAGGAAATGAAGTCAGAAGAGCTGTCCCCAACAGTTCAGACGGCTATGTTGTGGACACGCCTTGGCGCATATTTTTGCCAGTTTTAACAGACTACAACAATTGTAACCAGGAGCTTCGAAGATGTGACATTAAGATGAGGTTCAAAAAGAGGCCATCCATAACTCAAAATGTTCGGCGAATGAAACCGTGTTTGTCTGTTTCTGCTATTGAATAGTTTCCATCGGGATGGTTTTGGATGGTAATTCACATATCCCTTCCTCCCGTGCAGGTGTGGAGCGTATAGGTCCCGAGGCCGTTCCTAGAACAGCGTAGTTGCCACTCGTCGCTGTTGTATGTTAGGGGACATTCTGTCTGCCTCCTTATCTAGCTTGGCTATTCAATGCTTGCCACTCTCCGTAAACACTTGGCAAGAGGTTATTGAGTGACCGTCAAGTTTCCGCTAAGCACAAGAAAAAGTGTTAGTCCTAACACTATGTCCTCTGGTTCACCACAACAGAGCTGTACAAGGCCGATGTGGTTTCGCTTACCCAGACAGCTTAGATACTGCCGAATTCACTGTAGCATGGGATCCATTATACCGTAAGCCGATAGTTTCCTCGGAATTTACGCCATTTTGCATGTGATTGATGGCTTGTTAACAGTCTACCTCAAACTTCATCCTCTCATTGAAATGTTACATCCAACCGTCTTTGGTGTGCAGCAGGTTTGCACCCAGATTCGTCTGAGGGAGTTGGCCTAAGGCTTCGGCTTTCTAGACCGTCAGCTGTCATCAACCGATTAGGGACATCAATACAGAGCAGCCGCCACCGAACCCATACTTTGCAGTTGACCTCATGATTTGCTGTCATTGGATCACACTGTGTCAACCGCATTGATTGGGTTAACTTTCTGTCCATCCGGAGCAGTCTAACCTCACTACTAAGTAAATTCAAAAGCTTTATCCAGATGACTTAGTGGTTAGAGCGCGAAGTTACTGACCGGAAGGTCCGTGGTTCGAACCCGGTTTCTGCCTCTCGACTCTCCCTGTCTAGGCTTGGGCAACACGATAGTATCCCAGCTCTCATGCTTCCTTCGTGTGGCCCCGGAAAGGGTGTTACAGCTGAACGATTTACGAATACCCAGAATCAGGAGCTAGTCACACACGGACAGCTGACATCGGTTAGCCCAGTCTCAGTCTGCTTACCTACCACCAACCATTAGTCATAGCAGCGAGAAAATCAAGCATCGATATCTCTTCACGAGACAGGCTTTCGAGCCTCAGCTCATAGGCCATCGGTCGATCAACTAGTGATCCTAAGCGAATTACGAGGTGGATGTTACTAGACTTCGCACAAACTCCTCTGATGTGGCAATACTGATTTCACCATAACTACACGCACATTGGTATACAACTTATGAAACAGAAACATTTCGACAGTACGAGTGGCGCGTCAGGTTTCCGTTTGTCTTATTACTGGGAGTAGGGTCGCTTGAGCGGATGACCACATATGACCAAATACAGCACGTGACTTGCGTCATTGGAGTGTATTTAAATGGTCATCAATGTGGTTGAAACTTTCGCTTCTACTGAATACTCGAGTTCTTTTTTAAGCCGCGGCGCATTGTAAATCGATACATTTCTTTAGGTAGTCGATAGAAATCTGTTCATCGAAGTGTGTTTTTTAGGAAGAATTCGAAGGCCCAAATGCTCCTGTTCCTGTCGAATGGAATTCTTTCATAAACTATGGGGTGAAACTGGATGGCGGTCTAGTCCTCGTGGGGTCTAGTGATACAGATATCGAAAAACTTTCGTAGACTGTGGTTAACTCGGAGAGTATTTCACGAGAAATGCCTTCTCAAAAATCATGCACTGGGTGGGTGCAATTTGGCTGGAAAAGGTGCTTTAACAATGACGAGATCGCGTGGTTACCCAGCTCAACCAGCAGACTAACGATTTCCAGA
>NW_008753225.1:0-1023 GCF_000715545.1 Opisthorchis viverrini | reverse complement strand
CTCACCTCTTTCCGGTTGCACGTCAGCTAAGCACTGAAAGGGTATTACAGCTGGACAGTTTTTTTTAGAAAATATGAACCTGAGAGTATGCGTCAAAACTATCCTTTTCCACCACAGTGAGTGGATTCTGATCGGATATTTTTTCTCTCTTTTTGCCTGACACGACTGCAGAAGAGGAAGAAGGGTAAGTCTATCTCCTTCTCCATTTTTCCATATGCTATTAGGAAATTTTGGTATGATTTCATGTATAAAAACGAACCCATTCGATCGCAAGCAGCCATGCACTGCAAGACTGGTACGACAATTCCCTAGGCCATAGAACTGAATTAGTCTAGGTGGCTGACTTTGGGCAAGATGGTTCAGTAGTTAGAGCGTGAATTTACTGACCGCTGTTCCAACCCGACCTCTGTATTTTGACTTCCCCTGTCTAGGCTTGGGCAAACTGGCATGGCAGTTTGGCACCGAAAGAGTGCTGACTGACAGTTCATTTGTTTAGCCATTCTCTTGTTGTCAGGTTCATTATAACTAGACGAACCTTATGGTTGTGCGGCAGTGAAACATCAGTGCCAAAACTGATGTTGCTGTCTTTGATGATGATGATGATGATGATGATGACGGATATCTGAGCGTTGTTCGAAGGGTGTCAGGGTTCTTACGGAAACGACTTGAGGGGGGAGGAAATGAAGTCAGAAGAGCTGTCCCCAACAGTTCAGACGGCTATGTTGTGGACACGCCTTGGCGCATATTTTTGCCAGTTTTAACAGACTACAACAATTGTAACCAGGAGCTTCGAAGATGTGACATTAAGATGAGGTTCAAAAAGAGGCCATCCATAACTCAAAATGTTCGGCGAATGAAACCGTGTTTGTCTGTTTCTGCTATTGAATAGTTTCCATCGGGATGGTTTTGGATGGTAATTCACATATCCCTTCCTCCCGTGCAGGTGTGGAGCGTATAGGTCCCGAGGCCGTTCCTAGAACAGCGTAGTTGCCACTCGTCGCTGTTGTATGTTAGGGGCCATTC
>NW_008753224.1:0-3938 GCF_000715545.1 Opisthorchis viverrini | reverse complement strand
TGAGTATGTGATTTTACGCTTTGCATATCCTATGCCGTAAAATCATTTCGGTACAACAGACGGTTAGACTTAGCTTTACCCGTCTAAGCCATACTGCCTCAGGGCTCAAGATTATGCAGTGGGAGTGGTGGAAGGGAGGGCTGGACCGTGGGACTAACTCTTTGGTGCATGAACGTTGGGCGTCCTTAACTGTTAGTCTGCAACTTTGATTATGAAGTGAAGAGAAAACAGGGCGGAGTCCCACAAGTTATCGCACACAGAGCTTGAAAACCACGACATTTGTGTCTCAAAGATAAAAGGAGCTTAAGGTTAGAAGGCAGATCTTACGCGCTGAGGCGATCTGGAACTGGACTTGGTAGGAAGACCTCGAGGTACAAGGGTATCTGGGACCGAGGTTTTTTATCTCTGTGGGATGAGTGACGGGGTTCACGTTAATTGAGAACGTATCGGCTGGGACGCAGCGGTGACAGGAATTCATATGGGACCTGGGGGCAGAGAAGCTAAAATGTAAGCACTGGACCAGTGAGTCAGAGGGTCCAAGTTTTTTGAATCTGGTGAAAGCAAAAGTTTTAGCAGAGGGAGGAAATGTGTAAGCGATTTTTACATCGTTCGGAAAAATGAAGGGTTCACCATGGAACACGGCGCCAAAGACGTCGTTGATATACAGTAGGAAAAGGATGGGAACTAGCACGCTCCACTGGTGATAAATATTAGGGATAACGGCTTGTTACCAACCTGTATTACCCGTACACGTCTGGATAGATTGGAGATGAAGCACTGAAATAAGGATCCAGCAAATCCAGCAGAACCGCGTTTCCCCCGCAGGGATACATGAAGATGCATGACCAGATGTTCAAGGGTTAGCATTTATGGAGTGGCATGATAGGTCCATCTGTGGTTGGAAGTAGATTGACTAGATCAGGAGTTGAAATGAGGGCGGACAGCAAGTTATTTTCTCTGGGAGGCCGATCATAGAGTTTATTGAGTGATCAAAAAGATTCAGGACAAGGGTTTTGACATCTTGACCGCCGTGCCTCAGGGCGGGAAATGATATGCCATTGCGCCAGAGCACAACGGAATACTTGAGGGTTTGAAGGAGGGATGATACATCAGCTGGGGAGATGTTGGTCCCACTGTCGTGCCGTGCAAAGTGACGGAACACATTCTGAAGCCAAACATCCTGGATCAACCCACTGCCAACAACTTGATGTCCCTATTCCAACTGAGATTTCTCTAACCCTATCCTGCGTGAAGGACATCCTAGAATGTATGGACAGTCTAATCCAAGCCAAGGACAAAGGACTCACATCGGCTGCAACGTTGTTCAAATTCACGAAAGCATTTGATCGAGCCTCCCTCTGCTTCACAAAATCTAGCCTTACGTGTTTCAAAGGGAGATTCTATGTTGTATTAATGCGTTCCTCTAGGACAGAACATTCCGACCGAAAGTAGGCTTGGCCTACTATTTTCCGCCATCGGGCTCCATTGGAGTCCATCAAGATCCCGTTTAGTGACTACCACCGTTTCTGATATGTGCCAACGACCTTCCGGATGCACGTCCGCCTACATTTGCGGACTACTTAGTCCTGGAGTTCTAATGTCACTACCCTACAGGTGGATGTAGACGCTGCAGAGCAGCTGTCTTTTGCCCAGCACCTTCCTCTGAATAACAAAAAGTGCACCCATGTGTCACTCGGTGGAGACTCGGCGAGTTCCTTTGTCATGAATGTTGAGAAAGGAAGAGAACACATCAAAAGAATAAATACCAAAATGGATTTGGGTACCTTACTCTCTCCAAATATATCCTCCTCACTGTGCCATGAGAAATCGGTCCAAAAGGCATTCGCCGTTCTTTGGATGATTCGGCGCGCCTTCTCCCGTTTTATTCCATGGACTTCCAAACAATATGGGGCCTACGTCAAACCGCCTCTTGAATATGCCAACCAAGTTGCCCACTCAGGACGCATGAAAGACGCCACCCTCATTGAGCGTGCCCAGCGAGCCGCTACAAATTTGTTGCTGGCCCCAAATCCGCGAACTATGGGACGCGTCCCACGGTGTTTCACATTTTTCTCCTGGAGTTTCGTCGCCCTCGAGGGACTTAATTCTTAATTCTCTCCTGCTTGAACAAAGCTTGGCAAACAGTTCTTTCACCGCTGACTCAGCAAACACGGTAGGGACATGGTAAGATTTTTAAGCTGAGAGCGCACACGTTCATTAGGCGAAAGTTTTCTCATTTCAGGTAGTAGCAGCGTGGAGTAACCTTCCTGAGCCGGGTGTCCATGCTCCCTCTGAACCCAGAATCCAAACACTGTTAGACTCTTGTTTGAGCGAATCCTCGCGCTGGCAAGCATACTGTTCCTCTCTGAGAACACAAGCATACTGTTCCTCTCGGAGAACATAATGAGGAGTGCTAAACACTTTCTCACTTGCACCTTTCAGCTCAACGACAGCCACCGAACGAAAAGAGCAGAACTGACCCTACAAACTTGAACGAAAGCCCCGACCCTGCATAGTAGTTCATGAATCCGTAAATCCCAAAATCAGGGTCAACCTTCCGAAGCTTCGCAAAGGCACTCAGTCCGCCTTCCAGGAAAAGGAAATTTACCGCTGCACGCAAAAATCAATTTTCATGTTACCGACAGCCAGCCTGCTCTGATAAAAATAATGGGGTTTATTTCCCAAATTATATGGAGCATAACAACTGAGGCATGATCGAGACGCCCCCTAGTTTCTTTGCTGCCCTGTCACACTGGCAAAGTTCTTTCAAATAATATAGAGTACCGTAGCAGCGGTCACATTGACAAAGCTTTCAGCTCTTACAGAATCCCAATCTGTTCGGACTTCCAATCTTGAAGTTCAACAAACACGCGTTCTAATTACCCATCCGCCAACCGATCCCCGTTAGTACGCCGCAATGCACACTCATGTTGACCATGGCCCGGCTTTATTTCTAGGACCACCACATGCCAATCCTCCTATCCCTCAATCTCGGCTATCACTTACGCCAATCCGGCACATCCCGTACCAGCGCCCTTTTGCTCTGTCGGCTCCACTCTTCATCCATTGTTAGACGCCATCATATCCAACCCATCTTACTCCCACCATACCGTACATTCGTGTGGGCCACCAACAGCACGCTGTTGTTCACACGAATCGATCCAATCACACGGGACGCCAATTGAAATATTCACCAGCTTGCTGTGTTAAATGCACATCTAATGAAAACACATGAATATTGTGACTTCTTCAAGATGCACCAGGGGCGCTTGATTTCATTGTCTTGTATTTCATTGTATTCTCTGATTGGACTTACTCTTTCTTCAGCATTTTCTACAAACTCGAGCTCACCTCGATGCTGGTATGCGTAGGAACCTAGTGTTCAAACTAACCACTTGCAGGTTAGTCGCACTTGCTGTTGAAACATCTGACAATGGGTTGCAAGATGGTTTGCAGGTTGAATATCAACAAACACCCCCACGCAAGTCTGTTGGCGTAGCTTTGACGCAAACTGAGGAGCTCGTTTGGCGTGCGTTCCAAACGTAGCGCATGGACCGGCTGTGGTTTTGAAGGGGCAGCTGGAAAATTTATTGCAGAGATAGTATTACAAGAGTTCAAAAGCACTTCCTAGTAATAATTTTCAAGTCTTTTGCTCCCGGATTTCCGTTGTGAAACTGCTTTGGTGCAATTTGCAGTAGCGCCTTTATGATAACTACGCGCGTGGACTAATCGTTGTTTGTAAAATCCCGGCTGCAGTGAATTCACAATAAATTCCGTGGGCAGGTACGAGGTCAGTGGCTGCCGTGGTTCTTGTTTGTTTGCTACAAAACAGAACATAGTTCAGCAGCCAGGCTGACCACCTCAGAAGTCTCCAGAATCGTGTAAACTGTTTCCGGGCCTGAGGGGTTTACCACTTGCTTCAATGAAATTGCCTTGAT
>NW_008753223.1:0-3939 GCF_000715545.1 Opisthorchis viverrini | reverse complement strand
CGGGAGTTATGTTTTTCAATCAAGCTATCCGTGCTACCGCCGCTGAGAATTGTGTATTAGCCGTACCAAGTCCGTATTTCCATTAAAACTGAGGTGAACCCAATTTGGCAAGACAGAATTGAGAATTTTCTTGAAAACGTACAAGTGTTACTACTTTTGCACTTCCAGATTGAGGCCCATTTGACCCCATCTTTGATTGACTACATATGCCCCATGGGAGAGCGACTTAGTGATACCATTGTCGTTCATGGTGTTAGTTTCTATCTATATTTTTTGACCGTTCGTCGGTGGTGTAGATATCTCGGGCTAAATGATAGCATTAGATTTTCGTTCTTGTTCCATTATCATTTCTTTGACGTGCTTGTACGGCAGTAGTGCACCAGTGTTACCTTTTAATTCGTGCGCTCGGTGATGACGATGATGGTTGCGATAAATCGTCAAATCCCAACAAGGTTTGTATGTGTCCTGGAACAACTCTAACCATCCGAATCAATATTAACATATACGGTTTTTCATTAGCACCGGCTCAGTAGCCTCCATTGAAACGTTTAGTGATTGGAATGAGATTGGCCGCGACCAGCACGGTTCATCCAAGAAGCCTCTCCATATGGCTTGTTTCAACTGTCTAATTTACGTGACAAATGATAATTTACTGTGCTACGTCAGTAAGATGTCCCATTATAGCTCCGCGGATTCGCAAATATATAAACATGTAAGTACTGGGGACACGAGCGTGATTTCGCGCTAGTTCACGCGAGGTTGGCAGGACTGTCTCAGTCCGGTTTGGAATTTTGAGGATGTGTATTCTGGACACCTATAAATGAGTTCTCATGTTGTTTTTGCCACAACAACTGCTGCAACCACCATCTAGATGTAGGCAGACGGAAAATGCTATTCATAATTTGGAAATTAAACCCATGATATTTCTTTCTTGAGTCGGGAAACTAACCCAGAGAGAGAATTATGAGCAAATACAAAATTCCACCCGAAGAGCTCTTGTGAAAGACTTCATTCGGATGTTCCCGAAATCCTGGAAGTTGAACATGCAGGCATTTCAGTTGAGAGGCACATAATTCTACTACACACAAAGTATAGATAACCAAGAAGACGGTCAAAATTTTACTCGCAACAATTTCGGATGTAGAATTTCACTGATGAAGGCCCTACGACTTGCCGAAGCCCTCCACTCTTTTCTGCAATCAACAAACCGGAAAGGATCCGCTGTAGCGCGAGTATCGTGAAGGAGTTACCATTTGATCTATTCCGATACAATTTACATTTATATCGTCTGAGTGTTTCCCCAACTATATTTCGACAAGTTACGAATTACTATTACAAAAGATTTGGAGAGTGTTTAGAGGTATCAGGATAATGCTATAGAGCACGCTGCTGGTAAAGCTACTCACGGTATGCGTCTGTCGTAATAAAGCGATTTTCTGAGTTCAATGTAGCTAATCATCCTGATAAATGCACTTTTGATTTTTTATCATTTCCGTGCCTTGGTTACACTTTGGTTGGCAGCGGTATCAAACCCCATACTAAACGTCTATCTCCTCTAGTAAATGTGCGAACACCAACCAATCTACAGGAACTACCTTCAGTCCTAAGAGCACTCCCGATTCATTCTTAATTTCGACTAACATGCAATTTGTCTGTTTGATGTCATATCTTCGCATATTCAATTTTCTTATTCCAAACTTATTTCAAACTTCAGCTGTTTTGAAACCATTTTCCACCAAACACCATTCCGCCATCATGGAATGGAAGCAATCCTTGAACAGTGTGGTTGACCAGTGATCTGCATCTCCCGTCGACCTTCAAAAGCCGAACGTAAATATCCTCAAACCAACGGGAAGCACTTGCTGTATATTGGGTTATCAAACGGCTCCATAAATATCCTTTTCGGTTCAAACTTCACCATTGCTACTAATCGCGAGGCTTTGAAGTTCTTGCATCATCCAACAAAGACTCCGCCGGTGTCTTCTGCCACTCTGGTGCAACGGTGAACCATTGCACTGAGTTCGTACACCTACAGGATTTTTCGTCGCAGTGCAAAAATAATTCACGATTCGGATTTCTTGTCCAGAATTCCGCTCTGTGGCTCTAGTTTAAACAATTTAGATTGTTTATTCATTCGACCATTACCAGTAAAACGGGATGGCTTTTTTGACGATACTAAAAGATGTTTTGCTCCCATTTGTTCTGCACTGCGACGTGGGTAGATGCAACAAGAGCGGCGTCCATTTCCCGAAATTCACCGTCGCCACGAAGGTTTGTGGTGCCTTGGGGATAGTGTTATCATTCATCAGACTCAGCAAGCGGTTGCTCAGGCAGATTAACACTCAGGTCATCTTGGTGTTGACCAAATGGAATCGTTACACGCATTTTCATATATATATATATATATACCAATTCGGAGACATACGTATAACCCGATACGCCGTGCTCTATTCTGGATTTCCAGTTCATCTGGTTATACCGATGAGATCAGAGTAAGTTTCCATTGCTTGTCTAAGAACGCCTTCTGAGCCCTTTAAGCCAGTACCAGCCTTCATTGTACTCAATTTCTAACATTTCTCCCGTCCAACTCGGTAATCGGTCTCCCCATTGTTCTTATTTCAATGCTGTACTACGCATCCTGTGTATACAAAACATCTTCTCTGTTGTAACTGAATAATGATTATGGACAAGATACATCTGGCTTGGAGTCGGTCCCGTCCCGTCCCACGTGCATGAACATCGACCAGTTGATGAATCCGATACGACAACATCAGGCTGACAATGTGGTAAGAGAACAACTGCCAGAACAGGCAATTCCGAAAGATTGGTTGCCTGTCTGGTTGTTCGGGAAACTGAGGCCTTCGCAACGACCTCATCTAAATATCCGATGAAGTTTCAAAGGGCTGTGAACATATTCAAAGTCGATGTGGCTAAGTTTGATGATGCGTATCTAGCACGGTTTGAGTAACCACGAGAAAGACTGAAATTTACGCAGTGCGTTTGAGTCGACAGACGACAAAAAACTGCTCTACCTGTGTCGGCCGACCGGCCTACTTTTGATCGTCCTGTGCACCTATCATGCACTGGTACGTCAGATATGTGGAGGCTTCTTGATGAGTCTACGAGACGTGAGAATCCCGACGGTTTCACCTAAATGCTTTCCGCTTTTAACGAACGGTCTTTGACCGATAGCTTGATTGAAAAACATAACTCCCGGTTGGTGACGATGGCAAAACACGGTAGGGGCCAGTTGGAATTTAGTTACTTTTGCAAAATCGCACACAAAAATGTGTGCCCGTTAAGAACAGACGTTGTGGACAAACTCGATGAGAGTTTCGGGATTGTATCCGTTTGGCACAACTACATTAGATTAGTTGTGTGCCGTACTACCTCTGGAACCTGAAGACAGAGAGATAACAGAATCACAGCCGGAGAATCAGTCCAGGCACGCAAACGAAATACTCAGCACAAATACTACGGACCGAGGATCATGCATGCCCAATACAGGTTTGTAGCAATCCCTGGCAATGCTAGCAATGAAACAGGAATGTGTGTTCACATAAGGTCCATTCTAATGTACACCAACGGATTTCAGCACTCCCGAGAAAATGTGCCAACTATGATAAAGAGTGGGGAAGATTGTCAGTGAGGTACACTGAAGGTCGAGCGGATGCTGGGTCCGAGATTAGAAACAAGTTACATATGAGAGGTGTTGGCGAGTATCAACATATCTGAACTTCGGAAATTTCGAAGCGTCTTGATATAAACCCCTTCACTGCTAGCGGAGAACGCGCGAATTTTTCAGCTACGTAGCAGATCGAGGAAACTGTCAGAACTCCACGAAACTAAATGCGTCAGCCGTTTCGGGGCTCATCCGGTAGACGCAATTCAAATTAGAGGGATTTTGACAAATGGTCCCGCTTCTTACAAATTTGGTTT
>NW_008753222.1:0-3941 GCF_000715545.1 Opisthorchis viverrini | reverse complement strand
AGCTGGTGGATTATGAAGACCCAGGAGCCTGAGAAGGCTTTTGTTACAGAACGAACGCACCCTGGTTTAGCTTACTATATCAACAGAGTAGCAGAGGACAGGTGTCATCGAAAAAGAATTTACGAAGTAGACGGAATAGCGATTTATTCGCAGCGTTGTGTTCTTGATCGGTGTGCTGAATGCTCTCGCTCAGCCAGAATTCTTGGGGAACCTAATAACCTCGAATGGAATGTTGACACCGGCCCCCATTGGACGGCGAAAATTCGGCGCG
The DNA here is from genome assembly GCF_000715545.1 of Opisthorchis viverrini. Lineage (NCBI taxonomy): Eukaryota > Metazoa > Platyhelminthes > Trematoda > Opisthorchiida > Opisthorchiidae > Opisthorchis > Opisthorchis viverrini. The sequence goes on along the minus strand of NW_008753222.1, from coordinate 3,670 downwards.
GTGTATCGCCCCTCTAACATAATGGGGCATCCCACACGGATAGTAGGCAGCTGACACCGTTTAAAGAACGTGGCAATCAGTCAGACGGCCTTACCACAAACAATTTGGGGCAAAAAAACCTAGTGTCGGTGGAATGGGGGTATTTTGACGGTGATTCGAACCCTCAAAAGAACGTGTGATGGAACGTCTCAAAATCATTCTGGTAGCCATCTGTGATGCTTTTGCATTGGCTGATAGATTACTTGAAGAAACGCGTCCGTGAGAACCAAGCTGGGTTTAGCCCTAGATGAAGATGCGGTACACAGGTGCTTGAGCAGTGTCACTCCTTCANGATGCGGTACACAACTGCTTACGCAGTGTCACTCCTTCAAACTTCCAACAAAAGTCATTTCCCTTGATCTTGAAGCCGTGGTTCATTCGGTCGATTACCGGAGACTATGGCAGTGTCTGGCGTTTCTCTTAGATTTTCATCCCTCATGGGAGGTTGCACCTGAAATTCACTGGTCGCTTACGCGTCTGCGGTGACCTTTCGCCTGTGTCAATCATGTTACAGGATAAGTCTACCTTCTCTCACCACTTCTCATCCTCGTCGCAACACTACTTGAGGCATTTCTGCCTGCCTCAGACATTCCGAAGCTCGAAGTGTTCCTTGGGCGTCCACTCACGGGCATTGAGTGTGCGGATGACATTGCTATCCTCGGTTCAAGTTCCGTCTGAACTAGCCTCAGTGGTTAAGACACGAACTTACCGACCGGAAGTTCTGTGGTACGAACCCAACATCTGTATCTCGACTACTCCTTGGGGCGAGATGGCCCAAGTGGTTAGAGCGCAATTTACCGACCGGAAGGTCCGTGGTTCCAATCCGACCTCCGCCACTCGACTTCCCCTGTCTAGGCTTGGGCAACCTGGCAGTATCTCAGCCCTCGTGCTTCTTTCGGGTGGCATGGCAGCTAGGTATCAGAAGCGTGCTACAGCTGAACGCTTCCTTCCTTCGACTACTCCTATCAAGGGTTGGGCAACCTAGCAGTACCACAGGTCGTCCCCACTGAGCGCTGGGTTTGGAAAAAGAGCTCCGCAAGGTAAACGGTCATCTGACGTCCGACGTACATCTGAAGAGTGGGTAGTCCGTGATCTGGTAATGAAAAACGGAAGCCCCAACCAGTAAACTCCATCGAGATGACAGTTGTTGCCTATCTGGATGGGGCTTCCGTTTCTTCATTACCAGGTCACGGACTATCCACCCTTTAGTCGTCCCCACTGAGCGCTGGGTTTGGAAAAAGAGCTCCGCAAGGTAAACGGTCATCTGACGTCCGACGTACATCTGAAGAGTGGGTAGTCCGTGATCTGGTAATGAAAAACGGAAGCCCCAACCAGTAAACTCCATCGAGATGACAGTTGTTGCCTATCTGGATGGAAATCCTGGGGCCCGACCCCAGCGAACTGCAGCATGCCCCTTGCAGTACGTTTTTATTGGTGTTTTAGATTGCCGATTATTCATGGCCTTATATTTTGCTGGCTTTGGTAGTTACTGCGACTCCGTGTATGAATCTCTCTGCATATCTCCGTTTGAGCCAGTGGCGCAAATCCGATCTTTGGCCTACTTCATGCTCGACACTGATTGTCTGCTACTCGGCAAGACGGAGTGCGATCAGGATCGTGGTTTGTTCGTCTAAGGGTTCGCGCGTTAATCTGTGGTATCTCACGCGTTCACTTAGGTTCACTGAGTTCCAGTTAGTAATAGTGAGGCCATAGCATTCTCTGCTCGCACATTTTTTTTTGGCTCATTTCAGTTTTAGTACCCAGGACCAGTTAAGTAGGCGTTTGCCGAATTCAGGTTGAATCTGTGGAGATTGAGTTTGCTCAACTCCTATTTTGAAGCCTTGGGTTTGAGTGACCCACCAATAGACTTCTAGTGCACAAAGTGAGTTCCACTAACTCATTTTGTATCTGAATAGTCTCCAGTAGTTCGAAACGAAGAAGTCCGCTATTTGTTCTTCTCGTTCCGTTGTAGACACGACAGGGTTCATCTTCACAAAGCTGCCCATTCCATGTTTTAATATTGTTTTCTTATTCATGAATTTTTAGCGCCTGAACTTTGCGCGGGAGTTTGGTGACGTGGCCGCACAACGCCGTGCATACAGTAATTTGGGGAACGCATTCATCTTCCTTGCGGACTTCAATTCAGCTGCAGAAAACTACCGGTGAGCACTTGTACTATTTCACCAACTTTTACTGAAAACATCTCATCAGTTGGTGCGATCAGGTAATGAGAATGGAGTGATCAGTGGAAGCCACTCCTTTTGAGGTTACGGAACGATATTTCTTTGTGATCCCCTCGAGTCAAGACCATCGCTTCAGCGGCCATAGGGCGTCTTTAACAAGTAATCATACAAAGAACGGGTGGTTTGTTGAATTTCTCAATTGAATCCTTGTTGAATCACATGCTTGTGGCACTTAAGCCTGTCATGAACTAAATCCGCAAACCCAACAATTTAGTAATATATCAGGGTTTGCTCAGACCTAACAATGAGTGTTTTTCATTATCATTATTCCATTATCTCGGCCCCTTTACCAAATACCCAGGCGCCAAGGAGCAACTTAACTCGCCAACTGCCTCATGCGACCTAATAGAGTGCCATGGGGCGAATTCGAAACTACTCGAATGGCTGTGTATCCCGGCCTATCACCAGACTGGTGGTGTTTTGCATCATTAAGCGACCCAGTTCTCAGGAGCTCTGGAGCTCTAAGAGGAGTTCGTGACTTTTCCAGTTATGACATAACAGGTTGGTCGAGAGACGTGCTCACATCGTAAAAGGACTCGATCAATCGTGTTTTATTTCCAATAAGATCAAATGTCTTGCAAAGGGGAATGCGCACGTAGTCAGTAACCTGAGCTGATCTATGATACGGGATCATGATTGGCTGTAGGGTCCAGACTTTCAACCAATCAGGGCTCGCATTGATGCTTGACCGGCAAGCGGGCCGATCTTTTGGCCAATCGCGTGCAGGATGGGCTTGGTGGCCGTAACAACGCCTAACTGTGAGCGGTAGAGCGGTATCGGTGCGGAATTCCGCCTAACACCATGTCCCCATTTTATGATGGACCCAAAGAGGCTGATTTTAGCGGTATCTTAGTGCCTAAGGGACATACTGTACGGGTTTCGTAGCAGCTGTTTTACGTCGGTCCCGCCTCTTCTCTCGTGGCAATTTCTTTTGTCCTGTCCAAAAGACAGTAAATCGAGCGGAGGTTCGAGAAGTGGGTGTGTTGTCCCACGCAGGTTCGCTTCCTGTTGGTACTAGGTCTTGTGGTACCGTTTGCGCGTGCGCTAACGAGTGTATCTAAAATGGCCAGTTTGTCACCCTACTCAATTATGTATTTCTAAAGTGACCATTGGATGAATTTATGCACCACTCGCTAGTGAGGTGTCATCTAGATGTCGTTGATAAGGTTTTATGGAAGACATTGTCAGTTTGAGAACAATACTTTCCAGTTTGGCCACAACAAATCAACCAGTCGAGATCGACTGCAGCGTCGACACTATGGTGACTCTAGTTTTTGTTTGAAGCTAAATATCGCGTTAACTGTGAACGCGATAACACAAAGGGTACTCTGAGGGTATGGGCCTGAAGTCCAGTATATTTGTTATGTTTGTGTGACATCACATACAAC
>NW_008753221.1:1478-3943 GCF_000715545.1 Opisthorchis viverrini | reverse complement strand
TTTACTCACATACTGACACTGATTCAACATACAGGCGGCCTGAAATATGGAGGAGCTAACTGTACTCGATTCGTAATCTGTAAACTGAAAGGCATTGTAAGTGAGGTTGATTTGTTTCTTTGCTCATCGGTCTTCCTTTTCTGATGGGCTGTCCACTGTCGTCAGGGGGATACATCTGATAGTATTGTTCGAAAAAATGTTTGAGCATTCCTGGATGGACAAAAAATGGACACATATCAATCTATTGAAAATTCAAGCTTTGTATATCTAGAATGGCTAGTTTCTCAAACTGGTCATGAAAGTCACGAAGGACACGAGATAAACCTCTCAAATTTTCAAGCCTTTGGGACTGGAGCTGTATAACAACTGCTCACGAGGAAGAAAGTCCAACAATTTGCATGAGCAATCCAACTGAGAGGTCCTTATTCTGTGTTGTGACTTGGTGTACGGTCGTGCAACTCTGTCTCGGTCGATCACTATGGTATATTAAAAGACACGGTGGCTCTAGACAGTCCTTTATGGAGACAAAGAAAGCTTACTGCAACTGTATTTATAGGGTAATCACACAATGTTCTACAAAGTTGTGTTGGGATTTCCGTGAGTGGGCGAGACGTTTCGAGCTAGAGATACTCGATCCTGGTTGGCTGGCATTCTGATCAATCAGGGCAGGTCCTCGTTTGGCCGGTAGCCCGCACGTGAAACATCCGTCCAATAGAATAGCTGTTCGGTTATTAGCGGCGATTGGCCTACGGACATTCTAGAAGTCACTTATTAACAAATCAAACGGATAGATGGCGGCATGCCCTGCCTGAGGGCACGTTTGATGCTGCAAATCAGATGCCCGTAACTGACCGGTATTTTACTTGACTAGCATCTGAAGTAGCTAGGCGTTCCTGCTCATTCAGAAATTTATAGAACAAGAATGGAAATTTTGGAAACCCACAAAACCCCTACATCCATATTTTTTCCGCTGAATTTGTCTAATATTATTTCGTCGTGTCAGAATTTTTGATCGATAACCTCAGATTCAGACAAGCCATTCACCGAAAGATCCACAAAATAGAACTTTTTTTATAGGAATTTTTTTTTACTTAGTAACGTTTGCTAAGTAACTATTGAATTTTTGGGAGTTGAGGATGCCGAGACGATTAGGAAAAGGGTGGTTAAAAAAGAACTAAAAATGGCATAAAGTCATCCGAGAGGAAAATCTTTCACTTTTTTGCACTCGATTTTTTTCGATGATGTGGTTGGTGGATTGACCGATCCAAGTTCTGTCCTAATCGTCAAATTGACCAGCATTAGACATGCTACGCGTCCCTCCACTGACCGAGTACCACATGTGGCGTGTGCTCAAAAAGCAGAAATAACGCACAAACTTTACCGGGAAGGTATCCCAAAGTGTCTTTTTTGACTGAAGTCTTGTGAAGTGAAATATGACTCGTATGCGCACATGACTGGCCAACGTTCAGGCAGTGCTTCATGCATAGGCAAATGTACTTGAGATCATGAAAACTCGAGATGTACACGCAAGCGCAGTCAGTCACTGTGTTTCCTCAAATTGACCTTCTGGGATAGGACACAGCTAAGAGGGATTTCTTGAATATTTTGAGACCAGACCCGGCCAAAATTTATAGAAACCCTGTTCAGAGGTTCATTTGCATAGAACTTCGAACATGCCACATGCTACTGGAGCCAACAGCGTTTCGCTTTCTGACTCTCTTATCAATACTCTTCTGTCAAAAATTGATATATCGATAGAGCGATGCTAACATGTATGCGGTACGTTAACCTTCTTTGGAAATACTATTGGATGTCATGTTAGCTTTGACACGATACAGAGTTACTGGTTATTAGAATACACTAGAATACACTAGAATACACTGGAAAAATTGCCCCGGTGTCTGCTAGTGTCTTCCAGCACAAAGGAGCCTTTATATATGCTTCAAATCCAAACCAAGGGTACGTAGGCTGAGCAGCAATTGAGTGATTTCCTGAATATTTTCTTATTTTCAAGAGGCACCTAAGAAATTTTGATGATTGGTCAACGAAAAAACTTTTTCCTCCAATGAGAACAGCCATCTGCTTCATCATTCTATTTCCAGTAACTCGTGCGCTTCCTGGAAATTCCACGTTTTCAAAATGTGCCACGAAACTGCCTCAGCAATCGGGTAGTCAAATTATGCCACGCAATCTTCAGTGGTTGACCTCCTCCATATAGTACAAGTGTGAAAAGACTAGAAGAACACCTGGAATTCTTAAAAAAACATGCTTTTCTTTCGGTAAGGTCGCGTTGCCCGCCAACTGAACTCTCCAATTACCTCAAGTGTTGGCCACAGTAACCCGCTAGAAAAAACATCATAGTTTGTAATGTACTACTCATAAGGTTGCTGAAACCCATCGACAGCCCACGACCGGTTTCGCCCTTTTTGGGGCTCATCAGGTAGGCGCAGTCCCCGGGTTTCCGT
>NW_008753221.1:0-1464 GCF_000715545.1 Opisthorchis viverrini | reverse complement strand
TAAACGAGGGATTCAGCTGGGTTCCAGGTGAGTCTCTCGAAAAATCAAATTAGTTTGCAAATGAGTGTATATTCGTTAAACATCAGAGTTATCTGAAGGCAAAGCTACTTGGTGCGTTCTGTTTAGCAATCAAAAAACAAGCTATTTGAGACATCATTTCACAGTCCTTTCCGGTGGATCTTGGAAAGTTTGATGAATGAAATTCGATTCCCTGAAAGACTGTGGTTTTGCTCTACTCTCTTTAAAATCCGCGCCACCTGGGAGAAATACCGCTTCTGATTGGCTGTGTACCAACCTTGATCTGAAAGAACCTTACGAGCATTAAAGTTCCTCAGTGATATTTACTTAGATCGCGGACTTTATCCAGCAATTGCTGAATGATATAACTGAAGTGTTTTGACCTTGCTGGTGCATCACAAGTGCGAATATACATCTTGAAATGAGCATGCGTGTAAGACAAAAGGTGAGTTATGTGTTCCAGCTCAAGGAAGTTTTCCAGAGATGAAGCAATCCAACCCTATAGTAGGACATTTACTTGACACTGACCGTGTGAGGACCTTCCATGTTTTTTAGGACTTTTGGTCGCCGAAAAAGACCAAGTCCCCTCCGCTTGACTAAAGAAATTGCAGTCTAGCGATGGCCTTATGTCTCCAAGAGTGGATGTCCTCATTTCTAACCCTAGCCTAATGGGAATAACCAGCAAACTTTCGACTTTCCTTTCTCGCTTATTCAGTTTTACAGACTTCAGTGTTTCGCCTGCCCTTAAAGTTGAATTGTTTCCATTTCTTGCTTATGTTTTGGTTTTCTGAACCAAAGTTTTCTGCTCACGTCATGATCCACCTAATGATCGTAGCGCATCTTTCCCTCTCTGGCAATACCATTGACCGGACATTGCCTGATCATTATCTATACTGACTTAGGAAGTCACATGATGTCGATTTTTATTGTGATGATCAGTTCCGGTGGAATCGAGCACCACCAAGCCACGAGAGTTTCCGTGATCCTACCAATCATCACTGTGTAAATCGTCTACTGAGAACCATGTGAAAAAGATCCTCTACGAATACACTCAGTATAACGTTATGAATGATTCAGGTAAGTCTTCGGTATACACCAAGCTGGTGGGTAAGGCATGTAGCAGTTGGCGAATCCCATGCATTTTCCGTCCAAATGGAACATGGGGTTGATGGAAATTCGGGGACTGCGGCCTAACTGGATGAGCGAAATTTGTCGTGATCTAGTGAAGAGTTGTCAGCGACCTTCATAAAAAAGTGTCACTATATTGTAGAGTCCAAAACGTATGACAAAAGTGCTAGAAAAACGAAATGCCACGCAATGCGAGCCAGGCGTTTTAAGGCGAAATCTCGTAGAAGTTGCTTGATGGAACACTCTAGTATGTGCGAATGACAGCAAGCCTTTGATCACAAGGCATCTGTCACCATCTGTCAGAAAACTTGTGAGTAG
>NW_008753220.1:1405-3969 GCF_000715545.1 Opisthorchis viverrini | reverse complement strand
GCAAAACTGCAAATCACAAATTTCTGGCAAATTCAGATATGGCTAGAATGTAGAACAACTCCTAGACTAACACAACTCTGTCCAGAAAATAGGACGATGCACAATCAGCATGCGTTCGTTTCTCAGGAGGTGTGTATTGCTGAAGAAACAATTGCATTGCATAAGAGGCTTAGCGGTACTCTAAAATGAGACACTTGCTAAGTTCTGCTCATCATTGATGCGCTATTTTACTACAAAGTCACACACCTCCCTCTAAATTCATGCTACTGCCCTTGGGTTAGTAGAATAGAGTGGTCGCTAATTCCACCGGACAGACTATCTTCTGATTCAGCCATTGAAATCAGTTGTCTAATTCAGAAGTGGAAAGAAAAATAGGAGATGAAAAACCGCATTTTCCCAGGGAATTGCAGACTTATGTACTCCCAAAATCAATACAGGTCCACAACCTGCGTAACGGTGGATAACGGCAATAATAATTATAATAACAATAATAATAAATCTTAAATCCGCTTCCTGTCTCTTGAAATTTGGGATCTTCTACGGAATTCGCGGAGTCGCTTTGTATTATTTGCTTGCATTTGCGTTACAGGCAATGAATATCCAGGAAATTTCAAGAAGATGCGTTCAAATGGGAGATGGATATTCAGTTTTTTAAACAAGATGCTCCCTTGTCTAATAGACTGTAACCGTTCGGTTCATGATTCTCTAATAAATAACTCGGCAGCGAAGACCATCCTTTTAACTGTAAAGTAGTTTTCCTGTGAATCCTGTACTCACCGCTTGTTTCCCATTCGCATATCCATGGTTCATTACGGTCAGATGTCCACGTAGTAGTTTGCCTCGGATGTACCATATCAACATCCAGGTTTGCGTCTGATAAAATTTCACGGTTCATGTTGTCCAATCTCGAGTTAATGTGCCCTGATGAATCACCAGCGGTAGTAAATCGCTCAAGACCTTTCGCAAACGAAGTAGATTGGAACATTTATGTGCAACATCGTCTGCATTTAGGGCAATCGGTTATCTCGTGGTTTTTTTGAGACAGAAGTGTTCGACAATCTCGTGAAACATTTGAGTGGACATTGCTCCGTAGATCTAACTTGCAGCAGCTTGACAATCGACAACCCTGATTGGTAAGACCAATTTGTACATTATCAGCGAAACCAGCCCAGATCCTTGAGTGGGGTAGGTTAGATCGCACATGCAGGCAGGGAGCATTCAGATCGAACAGTGCAGGAAAGCAACCACCGAAAGCTGAAATTTCGTGGAAATGTTTCCCTCTTTGGAGACGTAATCCCGCAGAAATTTCGAGTAAGATTCGGCTGATCGAATTGTATTAGATTGGGATTGATAGAGGGAAACCGTTGTTTTGGGTGCACCGAGGTTACCTACAATTGTACGTTGATCCTGAGTGTACTTGAACATCGCATTTGGAAAAAGCATGAATGACACAACGATGTCCTTTCATGAACGGGAATCATCTTGTGCTGAAAACAGTATGGTTCGGCAAAATATGTTGAAAATACTGCCCAAGATTTTTTTGTAAATAACCTTAATATGCAGGGGAAAAACGTATGTCGTACAAAGATCTACTGAAGAAGTTTGCGGCGTGTTGATGAAGAAGGATTGGACAAAAAGACACCAACCTTTGGAAAGTGAAATATCAGCGAACTCTATGTATGATGAAATAGTCAAGCGATGACATTTGAGAACTCTTTTAGCGGTTTCAGGAAATTAAAGGCATAATGCTTTTAACCATCAGCGCAGCAATGTCCAGTTGGTTGTCGACAGTTATTTCGGAACTCTGATAAAAAAATATCCGGTTTCAACAACAAGATGTTTTCATCACATGTAAGATCTTGTATTGCTCTGAAGTGTCATTTGTTCATTGCTTATCGTTGGATGAACCGTTGATTTTATCAAAGAACGTTTGGAATTATGTCGCCACAAATAGGCCGTCGATATGAAAGCCTGAAATTTCAGAGGTTCGTCCAATTGATGACTCCCCAATTTGGGGTCAATTCTGATTTGCTTTTGGCAGAGAAAGTGTATTACCACATAGATTACCGAAGCCAAACATAGCACCCTCTGAGTGAAGTAGATTAGAACACGTATGTGCAACATCGTCCGCATTTTGGGTATTTAGCGCCAGAATAATAACAGAGGTCTTCGCCTGTATTTCTGCTGGTCAAATGCATTCCCCGTTTAAGGAATGAGTGTTGGATAGGCACAGACCTCAAAACGATTCCGAGACAAGTCAACAAGAGTTTCCCTTCATTTCTTATGTTATGTTATGTTATGTTCATATGGGGAACCCTCTCTTTATATACACCCGTTGGTGGCGCTAACAGTGAAGAGACCTAATTCCATCTGGTGTCCGTTTGGTAAACATTCCAAGCTGTGGAAATCGCAAACCCAATCATCCACAACACCTATGAAAAGATTTCTAGTTTCAATGCATTTCCATGAAAACCACGCTGAAAAAACACCCACTTAAAATCATTTGAAGCCTGTTTGATGCAGTTAAGCTGAACAAAATTGTGGTCATAGAGTCACGCTGAAAT
>NW_008753220.1:0-1026 GCF_000715545.1 Opisthorchis viverrini | reverse complement strand
TTTTCAGTATTTGTGTGTATAAGTTGCGGTCAAAAGTCATGTCAGTGTCTTCACCTAATAGTTCAGGAAAATAGTTTCACGCAACACTTCCTTACACTCGGTTTAGAAATTTTGGTAAATCACCGGAACTGTAGTAGTTTCACAAATTATGAGAACGATGAAAGACATAAATCATCACAGGAAACTCATTTAATTTAGTTTATTTGTTTGCAGTTGAACAGCTGGACGGCCTTATGCAAGCCTACGTGCCAATCCGTAAGTTCTTCATCTACAGAATTGATGCCACTTTCTGTTGCATATTAATTTGTTCATTATATCCAGAAGACACCACACATTTCGCGTCGTCCCTAGAGGGCTTATCTGAGTGGCTCATGACGCCATCCAGTTGTCTATTTATACACACCATACAGAATTACCAGGAATTGTTACGGTAATGATACAGCTGGCTCGCAGTTGATTGGCGCTTTCTGTGAAGTATTTTTGAGAAAAAGAACCCGAAAAAAGCTCCGCCTTCGAAGCATACTTCCTTCCAGGCCGTCCCTGGTTACTTATCAACCTGACCGTTTGTCAGCCTATTCCACACTCATGGTTTGAAATGATTTCAAGACTCTTCTCAAAACCGTCAGTAATCCACGATCAACGCAGATGAAGCGAATGATCTTTGAGGACGGCAAGGAGCACTATAGTGAATCTCACTTACCAACATAATCTAGGGGAGTTAAAAACCATGCTATCTTGGGCATTCTCATTTATATTTCTGTGATATCCGGCACGCAAGTTCGTTGAAAATTACGGACTTGAATTCGGGACAGAATATGTTAGTACATCTCCAGCGAAATCTCCAGATGGAACAATCGTCACTCATAAGCTGCACTTTTCGTGACCTTCAAACTCTTTTTTGTCAGCACTGCATCTGCCACACTCTGAGGGGAAATTATGTAGAAAAATAAACCCTGACAATTGGGTCCACTTATTATGTCCATTTCTTGAGACCTCTCTTTGTTTCAAGCGGAAACTCATGAGGAT
>NW_008753219.1:0-3971 GCF_000715545.1 Opisthorchis viverrini | reverse complement strand
ACAGCACCTTAGGTGTACTGTTGGGCGGGGTGACTGGGGAGGGAGCCATGCATTGAAGGTGATAACTAGGATGCATGAGCGCCATTAAGGGCGTGACTTGTCCATGTCTTACGATGTCTCTAACAATTGATATGGCCCGTCTCGGGGCCCCCATCCAGATAGACGGCAATGACCAGTGCAGCTGAGTTTGCCGTTCTTGCACCTGTCGTACGGCAAGGTGGACATCACACTGATGAGACAATTAAAGATGTAATATACTACACTATTCTTGTCAGTAGACTCTAAAATACCTTTGGAAATTGTCGGCGGGCATCTTCGAAAGGACGCAGTAAATAAGGCGAAGGCCCTATAGATAGAGACTGAGGGGCGGGATGGCTCAAGTGGTTAGAGCGCGAATTTACTGACCGGAAGGCATGTGGCTCGAACCCGACTTCTGTCTCTCTATTTCCTCTATATAGGCTTGGGCAACCTGGCAGTATTCCTGCCCGCGTGCTTCCTTCAGGTGGCAGGCAGCTGGGCACCGGAAGGATGTTACAACTGAACTTCCCAAACTTGAAATATATTATGCTAAAATCAACCCATAAAATGTTCAGAAAGGTTTGGCCAACTGCACCCCTTCACGTTTCTTCTATTTCTTGCCAATTTGCTCAATCTGTCACTCGTACCATGTACCAGCTTCCTGAGTTCCAGTCATCAGAAAAAAAGCATGAGAGGCCTAGCCACGGATTGGAAGTGACGACATAAACAGTCAGCATTGCAAATTGCTCTCAGAGAACGGAATACTGAGTAGCTAAGCATTGGAGGCGATAGCATTATTGCATGAGCGCCTCCGACTGTGTGACTGAGCCAATGTCCATTAGTTCCACCAAACCTCGATGGGTTGAGTCTCTGGATCCTCACCTATGGAGGTGGCATTTGTCAACGCGACGAAGTTTACTGGTTAGCGTTTCTTTAATTCGTTACCAGGTCATGGACTGTCCACCCATCGGTCAGTCCCACTCAGAACAAGACTGGGTGACAATGGGTCTGCAAGGCATACGGTACGCTGGCACCCAAAGTACATGTCCTAACCAGCGTAACCTATGAAGCATGGGTAACTTATCGTAGGGGAACTTCTTCTTTCTAAAGTTGTTTGCCTATCCGATCTTCCCACCAGACCTGACCAATGCTTTGAAACGACGGTCAAAGGCTTCCGTACATTCCTTGCCAAAAATTAATATGAACCGCATCACCTCAAGGTATAGTCAGCGTATAGTACAGACAAGCTGGCCTCATGCCAACGCCGTAGGTGTTGGACGTCAGTAAGTAATGTTTCGGCCTTTCCGATTAGGGTAGTTTCGTATCCAATCAGTCCATCTAATCTTACACAACTGTCCAAATAACCGAATTTATTTATCAAGCTGATAAACTGGTCTGTGAGGATGAAGTTTGTGTTNTACTTGTGACAGAATCACCTGCAAGGATTTCGATTCCTATGGATTTAGAGGCAGGCGGGAAGTTTAAAACGGTACATCATTGACAAATTTGAAGGGAAATGGTGAGAGACAACAGCCTTGTCTTACATCTCTGAATGTGTTGAATTCGGACAAAAGCTTTCTGTACAGGATTACGTCCTGAAGGAATCTGTTTTTTTGCTAACTGCCATTTCTCCTGTAAGATACCGTCCATTGTCCCCTGTCAATATTAGTCACGTTATTGGACGGACACTGTTTTAATGGAATACACAATAGGTCTATGCTCAACGGGACGTTTTGTCTTTTCCTGGGTGGCTGTTGTTGTGACTGTCGGTTGTGTAACATTGGGTAGCACTAATTCCAAACATGAAAAAAATTAGCACCAAACACCGGATCTATACGTTCACGTCAGAGGATTAATAATTGGATTACCGGAGGTCTGAAATACCAGGAAAGGAGAACCTTTTATTATTGGTGGGGTGATTCAAAGAAATCCAGACCAGCGAAATTTCCTCTTGCGAAATGTGGGCCACTATTTCCTGGGATTTTCTCCCTTGTGACACCATTATCGTCAAACTCCACCAAAGTTCCTGACGATCAACAGAGCAAAAAGCAGCTTTCAGGTCAAGAAAATAGATCAAATTAGAACGCTTCAGATAGAGGCGCTGTCATCATCATCATCATTGTCAGCTGTAATAACCGCGTACTCGTCGTACAGTGGTTGTAGCTGCCGCAGTTTCGTTCACCGATGATTTGGGGGGTAGGATAGTTAGCTGCGCATTGCAAGCGGGAGCTGACAAATTGGTGCATAAATCCAGCACTGTCAGTGGGCTGTCAAGTGGGGGTGGAGGTGGAAAAGGAGTAATGCTTTGAAAGCAATAGCTTGGATGCACGAGCGCCAAGGCACTGTTCAAGAGCTTGTATGTGAAGATATGGTCAATGCATCCTCGGCCAGGGCGAAACCCAGCTTGGTTCTCACGAGTTCACCTCTCGCAATAACCTGCACAAGCTAATGCCAGAGGCCACATCGAATGCGATGCCTATCAGGCTGGTGTAACGATGATGACCGGATGACGTTTCTGTACCTTTGTTAAGACTGGGATCAAGGTTAAGTCACTACATTCAGCGTTACTCACGACAACGATTTAGCAAATGAACTACCGTCCCATCTTATTCGTATATTTTTTCGCTGGTTTCCCGTCTTCTGCGGTTCGACTGACCGAGTTGGCTAAAACCAAGCGTGACTGTTGCCCGCAACAGGAGTTCCCTCCACCTCCCAGGCAATCCATCAGCGTTCTGTAATCCTTCGAACTCTTGAGTATCCAGCTTTTGAGGAATATGTATATACTCATAATCTCTTGATTCTTTTATGCATTTAATAGAGGCAACATGATTCGCTGAACTCAAAGACGTCCAGTATGCATTTGATCCAGTCCCAAAAACTGAAAGCACAGCTTCTATAACTTGCCATCAATCAACTTTCAGCTTATTTTCATCATCAGAATGTCCATCAGTTTAAGTGGCTTCCAGAAGCTGGATAATTTTGAGCTCCTGAAATTCGTCCAACTTGGTAGGAACGGCAGTCTTCCATTAAAGCTCTTTATCGACAATCAACTGGCATATGATCCAGTTGAGTCCATGCCGGGATTTCGGTTGATAGCCTGCAAGAGATTCGAAATAAGCTTTTGTGGCGAAAGCTCGTACTTGCTAGGGGCAGACGATGGTCAGCAAACAACTGAAGCAGTTGCTCTCCACTATTCGTGGGCTGTGTATCAACGCAACTGTATCAACCAACTGTGCCTATTCCGAGTTATTCATCCAACTTGGGTAGGAGTTAACCGGAAACCTCCCCAAACCAATGTTCAATCATGAATTTGGGTGTTGGGGGCTGGTTGTCCAGAGGGAAATGACATAAACAAAGACGGCACAATTGTTTGAATCCTATTGCGGATGCAAACTACAGCTTCCTACGGAGAAATGCTATCGCGACTTTACAGAAGTCAGGGACAGCACGGTAATTTGCAATATCTGCTGCGCATCTCGTTCGGGAACAATGGTGGTACTGAGACATTTGTCTCTTGGAGCAAGGATTCACGAGACGCATGAAAATCTCCCCGGTATTCTCTCAGACTGTTTACCAGAGAAGAAAATGCGTACATTGGTGGAGCGTGCGAACAGTATCCTCCGTTTTTGTCTTGCATACTTTGAGAATTTCCTCCGAAAGAAAGTTGACGGCGAACACGAAGAGCTGTCACGTTTCCTCCAGGTTTTCCCCTCATAATCCAGCACAGAAATAGCATTATACCGAGAGAAACTCCAAGGTAACTCAAGAACAGCCAAGTACCATGCACGCAATCCGCACTACATTTACATCATTCTCCAATACTTGAATCTTTCAATTGCGGAGATGCTAGAGATCCGTACTCAAGAAGATAGTGTGCATTGGAGATAAGTCAGAATATAAAGAGGTAAATGATAGATTTTCCGCCCAAAACATGTTTGTAGTGACTGGTGGTT
>NW_008753218.1:0-3975 GCF_000715545.1 Opisthorchis viverrini | reverse complement strand
GAGTTTTCAGCAATCTTGTGAGTAGTTCCGTCCAAGAAATTACGGAAAGATGGCTATTTGTGTTTTGTCGTGAATTCCGTGGCTCTCTTAGCACCAAATCACGTTTAATTTGAGGCAGTTTAAGATGGTTTCTTCGGACTTTCGGTTCGTTTTGAAACTAATGAAATTTTGTTAGTTTGATTTCCTCCAATTGTTGTCTGTGACTTGGAAACCAAAGTCAATTGCTAGTCATAGAAATTCATCGTAATTTCATGGTGTTTGCACCACAGTTTTGACGCGACCTGATACCGTTCGCCAATCTATATCTGTTCCAGGCCGTTTGACGCGAAAAACCCATTTTTGGCGCGTGTGCAAGTCAACCGAGAACTACACACCGGTGGGACGCGTTCCTGTCGGCACATTGAATTGGATATTTCCGGCAGTGATTTTCGGTGAGCACGCGCATTTTTCAGTTATCTTTCAATCTTCTCTCTCTGGTACTTGCTGCCTACCAGGATCATCATTCGGGTCCTGTAAATGCTCGTGATAATACTTGGTAATAGATGTCAGGTAGCCTCCGCAGATGATAGTCGCCCTGGAGCGGTTGTTCGTAAGCTCAAAACTACGCTTTCTCTCGTTTTATTTCACCCATTCGATACATTGTAGTTACAAACCCGGGGACCACGTGGCCATTTTACCGAGGAATCCAGATACTTTGGTTCTCAGGTTCAGTGAATTGCTGGATATCGATCTAAACGGAGTGGTCAATCTGGAGTGTGTTGACGGTAAGTGGGGACTTGGTTAGGATAGCCCAATACACTTTGTGTTTCAGTTATAACGATGAATATGTGCACCGTGGTTTGGATTTTGAAGGAACCCTTTCCTGTCACAGAGTCCGAGAGTGTTAATTGCACATCTTAACTAAGAACTTTTCTAGTCAGGGAAATGGTCTGTGCATAGTGGAAAAGTCGGGATTTGTCGACAACCCATTAGTTATAGTTGAAGTACCTTGAGTGTCGTATCAAAGCCATTCTCAGATTTACTTTCTGTTTCTGGACGTCACCGTTCACGTGAATAATTTGCTGGACGCCATCCCTCATTAGCAGAGTTTGGATGCAGAAAACACCGATTCCCACAGCTCCACAAGGAGGCGTTGGAAGTAGGTCGGATGTATTCTGTTATTGAAAATTCGACACACTGCTCTCCAAGAAGTGCACGCACCTTCGCATATCTGGTGGAAATCGCGCTCTTTGTGGAGAACTTCTTCTAGGGAGGGAGAGGGCACATGCTTCAACTCGTGTACCATTTATGCCATTTTCCCGCACAACTCGAGCAGAAATCAACTGGTGAGGAAGAAAAATTACTCACTAACCTGCTGGCCTTTGCTTTTGCACGTCCTGATAAATTGTCCAAGGCATTCGTGTCCTCAGGCATCGTCACATCGGGCCATTTGCCATACAGAAAACTATCTACGGTGACAACTGGGATTTGAGAACGCGTGGTTACCTGTAAAGAATACAGCGACACCTGTGGGCACTTCAACCTCATCTCCGACTTTCAATGGCGGACCAACAGTGGACGAGAAATGATCAAAATCTTAGTGTTTTCCCGGTGAATGCAGAGTTGTTTTTTGATCGTTGGTTTGTTCGCTGAGCTATGCAGTTTGATCGCAACCGTTTCACCACTAGTGGAGGTGAAATCATCAGTACGTTGTTAAGGCACGTGAGTGGTCGTACTGACGCACCGCCACACTGCACTCCTCTCCACTCCCAACGCACTAATGGTGTCACCTCGATTAGCAATGATGTTGGTTCGCACTCAAGTTGCCCAGCCCAGCGAACAAACCAGCGACTATCTACGTTACATGAGCTACAAATATTCCCTCCAATAGCAGAGTTGTTTATCGTAAAACATGAACAGAGCGGTTGCAAGCCATTGGACTTCATAGCGAAAACCCCATTTGCACAGAATCTGAGGTCGACATTCCCAAGTGTATTGCTGAATTTTCGTGGACTTTGTTTGAATATCTAGCACAAATGAACAAGCACAGTCAAACTCAGTAATTTCTAACTCAGTTTCCGATTATATATGGGGTTGGTATTTTGAACTGTCTTAAATAGATATTACTGGTATGTTCCATCTTCAGTATACATCGATATTCTGTCAGTCTTGTAAACTGATGTATTGCATTAGTAGCAAGTGTCAAGCACTATGGTCATAACGGGCGCACGAATACCAAGTCATTCAGCGAATATCCGGATATTTCAGACAGGAAATGTCGAATGTCAGCAGCATGGTTCATGTCAAATTTAAACGTAAGCAGACTAGTAGATGGAAATTGAGGGTTGGATGTCATTCCCATCCCAACAATACACCCAGCATTTTTGTAAATGCCTCGCGAAATTCGGTCTTTCGAGGCCGTCTCATTTAGCTTTGAACCATTTTTTAGAGTCGCTGAACACCAGCCACATTTGTGATGTAGGTGGGTGTTTCTTTAAGCCGTCGTCACTGGTCAGCTGAAATATTAGAAGTCTTTTGGACGAGTTTTCCACAGCTTTCGTGCATCTTCCTTCATACCGCTTTGGCCAGCACAGTTTAAGGGCGACAACCATTAATTGGATATGTGAGCCCGCAATTATTTCCACTGCTTGTGACTTGAGTCTTGTGTATAATGAGCGGGTAAAACCAGGAAAGGAAGAAGAGCCGGCCTCGTACTTCAGTTGTCTAGGACTAAGAGGGGTAGGTGTTGATTCAACGGTGGAGTTATCGTTAACCTGCTCGTAAGCGATTTTCTGGGTCCCGTTTGGGCTCCCAGTGGTTCATGTATCCACAAATTTCGGTTCCGTATGACTTTTACTGTTTGCTATCGGGTGTCGAATAGTCCAGTCTCATGAGGCCCCTCAGGTTGGTCACCAGTTTTATAGTTGGGGGCTGTGAGTAGGTTGCCTGCAAGTGCCTACAAAAGCAATCTGCTAAACTTGAGTAACCTTAGGTTGTAAACTGTGGTCATTCCTGAGAACGCACTGACTGTGAGCATTCTGATCGTGTTTTGTAGCATCTTCATGACAGACCGTAAGAGTTTTTCGGTTCTTGAACCAAGTTCAGTGTTATTCTGTTCAGTTATCACTATTCTCATTCGTTGATCTAAGCCAGTACGCTGACATTACATGCGCAATTCGAGTCTTCCAGCCGTCGCACATGAACCTGTATGAACGTGTTTCACCGACCTGCTCATCGCTGTAATGCCGTTGTTTGTTCGCCGACAAAAGCGTGGTTGTTACCAATTTGTACGGTTATCACATAAACTGAGCTTATCGGAGGGGAATAACAGCTCATAAGCTCATGAAGTGTAGAAGGTATAGTGGATCGGAGAAGAAAATCGTCGGTATAATTGATTAGCTTTGTGAGGCTAACAAGCTGAAATCCAAATACAAGGTGGATCGAAATATAAGCTAATAGAGATTGATGCCCCGAAAGAGGGTGGGGGGAGAAAAGTGTCATCTAAAAATGTATATTTGAAGTCATTCAATGGATGAGGCAGCACAACAGACAAATCATAGCTCATGTTATGAAATTTCTCGGTCCGCACTAATGAAAGTCCAACAGTGAAGATTTCAGTATTCACGACCAGTATGAATTTTGAACTGCAGGAGACGAGCATGTAGTGTTGAACGAACTAAGGTTTATGCCTGTATACTTTTTTTTCAATATCTGGCCCACTCTAAACAACCACTGCACTATGTCGGTGTTTTCGCCTTAAAAAAGATTGGAGCGAAGATCTCATTTCGACGTGTCAGAAACGTGCAAAACACTTGTCTTGGTAAGAAAAATAGGCCTGCAGCAGAAAACGTGGACAAATGGCCTGGTTATTCTATATAAGACTATCCCTGTCATTAGGTTCGGTTCAATGTAATTGAGCCTCCCGAGAAGATGGAATATCTGTTATGACAGTTTTTGATGAAAATTGACCACATAAAGGACATAGTGGTGAATGTA
>NW_008753217.1:0-3988 GCF_000715545.1 Opisthorchis viverrini | reverse complement strand
ATGAAAAGTGCGTCCATATGTCGTTTGGACGGGGTTCAGCTAATGCATTTGTTATGCATGGTGAAAAGGGACCAGAAGACATCATGAGGATAGATGCCTGAAAGGATTTGGGCATCTGGATCAACTCAAACTTGTCCTTCTCACTTCACCATGGGAAATCGGCCCAAAAGGCATCCGCAATTTCACGGATGATCCGACGCACCTTCTCCCGTATTACTCGCATGGACTTCCAAATACTCTATGGGGCCTACGTCAGGCCGCGCCTGGAGTACGCCAACCAAGTTGTCTACTCAGGACGTACGAAAGACGTTACCCTCATTGAGCGTGTCCAGCGGGCCGCCACTAGAATGGTTGCCGGCCCCAAATCTGTGGACTACGAAACGCGTCTCGCGATGCTTGATCTCTTTCCCCTGGAGTACCGTCGCCTCCGAGGGGACCTAGTTCTTACTTACGCCCTGTTTGAACAAAGCCTGGCAAACAGGTTTTTTACCGTTGACCCAGCAAACGCCCGGCGAGGACATAGTAAGAAAATTTTCAAGCTCAGGGCACACACATTCATTAGACAAAACTTTTTTCATTTCGGGTAGTAGCTGCGTGGAATGACCTTCCTCCGACGGTTGTACACGCTCCTTCTCGAACCCAATTTAAAGCACTATTAGACATTTATTTATGCGAATCCTCGCGCTGGCAAGCATACTGCCCCGCGCTGAGAACATAAAGAGCAGTGGTGCACCCATTTTTCACTTGTCTTTCAGGTGAACGACAGCCACTGACCGACAAGAACAAAACCGACTCGGGAAAATTGGGGCTGACCCTCGATCCTGTGTATCAATCCGTGAATCCGTGAATCCGTGAAAACCCTCCCTCCTTCCGCATACCACCCTTACAGAGACTATAGCTATCCTCTTTTGGTCGCAGCACATACCTAGCAAAGTCCCTCAATGAATCTAAAATATCACTTATGGTGGATTACAAAATGCCGTCTCGTGTAAGTTGACGGTGGCTCGCAAAGGACACGCGGTCCGACGTCTCTGGCAAACTAAGTTTTGTGGAGCTCTCACACTATTCTAGAGACTGTGACCGCGTCGCGCTGAGGTAGATGTATCATCTAAACATTCAACAAGACCATCATCATCGTGATTGTCTCCGGTTTCTTCTACCTACCTTCCTCGACCTACTAAGTCCTATATTTTCAACCCACTTCCGGCGTCAGCAAGCCCTCTTTCCTGTGCGGGGTGTAATATCAAACGGCCACCCATGTTCACGGTCGGTATGATAATGTTGCCTCCTAGCTGATAATCTGTTGCCCTGTGGGCTTTCTCGCTCAACTTCTGCATTAACGCTGCCAAACCATTCCTACAACTGTCTGCGATATCTCTATAACCACCATTTTTGCTCCCAAGCACTCCAGTGAGCGATAACTCTAACTTTTCAACCGCCTGTCGCCTAACCGTTCCGTACAGAAGCCCCTTAAGAGGGCGTGTAAGCTTTGCCACAATTTTAAGACCCGTGTCTTGTGAGATGTGCTTTCCTTCTATAGCGGCATAGAGCTAGTTCACGTCCTTCAATATGCGCCCATGGCACCATTCGTTAGCATCGATCACGTATCGCCACTCGCACTTGGATGTTGCTCATCGTTTTTTTAGATCGGGAATTAGGTTCTAACCACTCTTGACCTCTGCTATTTAAGGCTGCATTCCAACTTATATCTCATTTTAAGTACCCCATCCAGATATGGCCATCTGGTTAGCTCGTGTGAATGGTAGAAATAAAAGATTCTTTCCACGGATTCACGGATTGATACACAGGATCGAGGCTTTTGCTCAAGTTCCCCGGGTCGGTTTTGTTCTTGTCGTTCGCCTGAAAGGCGGATTTCTGACTTACACCTGTTCCGCATTCTACGAACTGCCAGCTCATCCTCTGTATCCCCTGTGGTCAACATTTTGAAAAAGATTTGGGATCTTTTTCCCAGAAGTCGCCGAATCCTTTCTGGCAACCTGCGGTTCATCCGAGTATTTGCCGGTCTTTATTGAGACGAACATCTCGTCAGCCTCGTGAACTTTCTGGACAATGGTCCTATGTAGTTCTCCCACTGGAGCTGGTCCCAGTGTGACTTGTTCAAGGAAGATGCACATTACTGGGAAGTCTGCACGGCAGAAGTCTCGAAACCACGTTTGAGGTTCGGAATTTCTGGCCTAATAGCAGATGAAATCAAAGGTCAGTACACAGTGGTCGCTATGTCCCATTAGAGCGTTAATTGTTACCTGATCAACGAAGTGTCTTTCGTTGGTGATGACCAAATCCAAGAGGGATGGTAGTTGGCCTGCGGGAAGGTTCAAGTACATGTTGAGTCCAAGCTCTCCGTTGGTCGACTTCAATCAGCTCCACTGCAAAATTCCGGCTTAACGGCCGCGCTCGAGCTCCATCCAGTTGTCCTCTGGGGCGTTGAAGTCACCTACCAGCAGGAGATGAATGAAGTGGTGGTTGGAGGAGAGTTGCTCGAGGGTTTGTATGAGGAATTGGTCATCTTCACGGGTCTCGAATAGCATCGGTAGATCACGCCGAGAAGGAGAGAATTGGACCCGCGCAGAGGGATTTCGATTCACACTGTATCGCGAAAGGGTGCAGGGGTGGTGTCAGAGAGGACAATCGGGATTGGTAGGGCCGCATGTAAGTACAGAGCAACCCCACCAGCCCTCCCTCGTTTTGAATCAGCTCGAAAAATTAGAGTAACCGTCTATCGAGATCTCCGCGTCAGGGACATCTGGTGTGAGCCAGGTCTCTGTGAGTGCGACTATGGACGGTTGTTCAAGGCAAGCTGACCATTTAACATCGCCGAGTTTGTTGAAAAGGCCGAGGCAGCTTGTGGACAAGCATTTTACCACTGTTTCTGCTGCCTCCGAGGGTGAGGACCCGAGAGTTGAGTGATCAGACTGGTTTGCAGACTAAAAAGCTGTGCGTCTTGTTTGAGTGTAAGGCTCCAAAGGAGCCTCTGGGGCAATATCCTCTGCTTCCTGCCTTCGTGGTTTCTGGGAGTGCTCTTCAGTTGCAAGGTTTTTTTTCGCCCCGTGAGTGCTCAGTTTGCTTGGGCCTCTTAGCTACAGGAAAGGAAGTTTTTCTCTCGTGGGCGAAAATTCCGACCACTGCTACTTGTAGCTCTTTCAGCACCGCCTTCGGGGCAACAAGATTTGCTCTTGATCAAAGACTTGCGGCAAACTTTCGCCCTCCTGGATACTTGGAGTTTTTTGCGCGGTTTGACCGGAAAAGTGTCTCTGTGAATCCCTGGGCGATGGGTGGATGCCCAAAGAAGTAATGTTTTTGGTGGCGTTCCCAAGAGGCTCGTTTTCGCGGAGGACTGAACCGTGAAGCCAGCCAGCAGTTTTCTAATATGGTGAATCTTATGTGGCTTGTTTGGCTGCAGTCGCTTTTCTTGCGTGTTTGTGTTGACACCCGATCCGCCGGCGATCAACGTGGTTAACTGGATGTACGAGGGATTTTCCAGTTGACTGCAGTCATGTTTGTGGCTTTGGCTGTTGAGGACCTAGGCGGCGGTTTTGTCCACAAACAGAGAGACCGCTACTGATGGAGTGCAGCTGGAGATTGACTTCGCTGCTTGTCCCCGCAAAGCAGACTCAGTCCAGTTCAGAGTCTGTGGCTTTGGTGAAGAGCTCACGGCTGCACCTGTTCCGCCTGTTACGGAGATAAGCGTGGATAGCTCTACTTACCTTTGGCGTTGCTTGCATGTGAGGTTTGCCTCTCCCAGAGCATCACCAGCTTTGGTGGACGAGGGGTCTCTGGTGGTAGAATAAAAATTGCTGCCCGGAGACGCGACTGGTTGTGCTGGCATGTTTTCGGGAGCACAAGAGGCTACGGCCACAATCGGCCTGGCCGTGTGTTTTGGGTCGGCTGAATTGGTGCCCAGCGAAAGCCTTTTTTGTGCCTCTACCTTTGATCTACCATGACCAAGCTTTCGCGCATCTAGAGGACG
>NW_008753216.1:2470-3989 GCF_000715545.1 Opisthorchis viverrini | reverse complement strand
CTGCACGAGGTCTCATTAACAGAGAAACTCTTTGGAGCTGGTGGGTCACATGAAATCATATTTGTCTCTTCCCTCTTGCTAGAGCTCTACAGCGTTATTCGTAGTGTTCAGACATTTACTCACGGCCGTCGAGCAGACCCTCCTTGAACCCAAGTGTACGGACACGCGCAAACTTCCGCGACACACTGTGCTGGGATTCACCACTTTGGTCCAGTTCAGTATCATACGACGTCTTCTTTGAGGACAGGGTAGCAAGCACCTTTGCGTTTTCTGGACGGACCGAGGACCAAGAATCAAAAGTTAATTATTCTTCCTTGGACTCACTATTGGAACGAGCCTGAAGAATGTAACCGCACAGCGGACAAACTTTACCATAACAACAGCCAACGCGATACGCGATGCCTAGCATGACGGTGGTCACTGTAGTAGTCGACCGGTCATAGAGTACAAAACGGCCCAAGTCTGCTTCCCTAGACCGCCGTCTGGTTTGACGTGCAGTGCCCTTGGCCAGTGACGTCAGGCCGCCCTGACGCAGCAGGACTTGCCTCTGACCAACCAGTCGCCTCTAAATCGCTATAGCCCCTTACGTTCAAGCCCTTGAAGCTTATTCAACACTCAGTTCAGCTACCTATAAGGTTCTCTGTCGAGTATATTAATGCGCGCTTCAAAACCCAACTTCAGCTGCTCAAACGCCACGTAGAACTGTCATTCATTCAAATTGGCTTGTCCCCGGCCTACACTCACACGGTCCTTCAACGAAAGGGAAACTATCCATGAGCCTGCATCCGCCTGACTTTCTGTGTCAATCTCCGTCTCACCCAGAACCAGCTGCCACGGAACTGCATATCCCTTCTCCAATCACAGCACCCTTGACGACTGTAAAGGGACTGTATATAGACCGAAGCATGTCAGTGCAATGATGGCATGGCACTGTCATGCCCGGTGAGATGTCACTCCCGCAACTATTTTCTTCAGAATCTCGACCGCAACCCCTCGCTCACTCAAGCCTGCAGTCACAACTGCGAGCAAGTTTTAATCCGGCCCTGTCTCTGAGACGAGCTCTTTTGTACCCGATGAATTTCCGCTCAAATATGGCTAGCCTAGTTTTTCTGCTACAATTTCGGCTTGCCTCCTTTACAAGACCAATCCGTATACGGTGTTCGGGTCGCCCTGTGTATTAGCGCATTGCCCCATCCAACCTATCCCCTGCGCCTGAATTCCCTACAACAGTTCAACCAGTGAGTAGGCTTAGTTTAAGATTTGACCACATTTTTGATGCAAAATTCGCCATGTGTTCCCATTCTGAGTTATTCCATCTCCACTTTTGCTCGTGGCGACTCCGGCCATTTTTCTAACCGCACAAGGTCACCCATGGCCAGCAATGGTTTTCAGCTTTAGTTCCTGCCAGCTGGATGTCTCTGAACTAGTCGGACCTCATGCTAATTGTTTCCAACAAGTTGGGAAAGAAACCTTTAATTATTGTTTCACCGGATATTCCCCACTGTTTATGAAATTGTCC
>NW_008753216.1:0-1118 GCF_000715545.1 Opisthorchis viverrini | reverse complement strand
CAGAAAGACCATGACGTCGACCGTAGCGAACAGCTGAATGAACTCAGCTGGAGCACACGACAAACGTGTGGCTAGGGGTCCACAATACCTAATCGGCTGACCGAAGCGCACCCATCCATTTCAGCCGGGGTAAAGGTCTAAATTAAACTACATGAAAATCTGAATTATGTTGGCCGTTTTACAGTGAACAGATGCCCTGACGCCTTCTTCCTGCGCTGTTTTCACTGAGCTGTTGGCGTCTTTAAATGGGAGCAAGACGCAAGTTAGGTTATCGAAACATCACCGCGAGGCAGGCGGCTGACAAACTGGAGGAGCACTCGAGCGGCAACAATGTCTTAGAGGCTAGCCTACGTAATATTATCTCCAGCGGTAATCTTGAATGCCTACTGACCATAACCTTCGAGGAATACAAGAATTGCATGAACTGCACGAGGTCTCATTAACAGAGAAACTGTTTGGAGCTAATGGGTCACATGGAATCATATTTGTCTCTTTCCTCTTGGTGGAGCTCTACAGCGTTATCCGTAGTGTTCAGACATTTACTCACGGCCATCGAGCAGACACTCCTTGAACGCAAGTGTACGGACACGCGCAAACTTCCGCGACACACTGTGCTGGGATTCACCACTTTGGTCCAGTTCAGTATCATACGACGTCTTCTTTGAGGACAGGGTAGCAAGCACCTTTGCGCTTTCTGGACGGACCGAGGACCAAGAATCAAAAGTTAATTATTCTTCCTTGGACTCACTATTGGAACGAGCCTGAAGAATGTAACCGCACAGCGGACAAACTTTACCATAACAACAGCCGACGCGATACGCGATCCCTAGCATGACGGTGGTCACTGTAGTAGTCGACCGGTCATAGAGTACAAAACGGCCCAAGTCTGCTTCCCTAGACCGCCGTCTGGTTTGACGTGCAGTGCCCTTGGCCAGTGACGTCAGGCCGCCCTGACGCAGCAGGACTTGCCTCTGACCAACCAGTCGCCTCTAAATCGCTATAGCCCCTTACGTTCAAGCCCCTGAAGCTTATTCAACACTCAGTTCAGCTACCTATAAGGTTCTCTGTCGAGTATATTAATGCGCGCTTCAAAACCCAACTTCAGCTGCTCAAACGCC
>NW_008753215.1:0-4015 GCF_000715545.1 Opisthorchis viverrini | reverse complement strand
CCTGAGCAATCGCCGCGTTGTTCAAGCCTTGACACGATTATTCGAGTTGCAGGTGCCGTAATCAAAACACGGTCAGTAATTCCGATGCTAACCAGTGAGGTATCTTGAATCCTCAAACTAAATTTAACTTTCGAAAGCGATTTTATACCCATGGGAATAAGTTCCACCTTGTTTCGTGGGTTTTGCTTGCGAAGTGATCTATTGTGACATGTCCAAATCCACACGAATAACCAACATTTTTCCCATTGTGTAGAACGGTATAGCGCATTACCTTCTCCCGCTCTGTACCCATGCCTACGAGGCTCGATTATGATCTGAATATTAACTAATATTTTTCACTCACCAGCGGATGCTTACTTGTAAAACTAAAATGCGGATCACAATGATAAAGATGTTAGAGCAAACTGCCTGTATGCCGCAGTCCATATTACAGAAAATAGGATACGCATAAAAGTTTATCCCTCTACAGGTCACAGGATAGTGTGGAGTTGCAACCGAATATAGAAGGAAAAGAACTTACTCTTCGTCTGTAACGCGTCGTGCTAGTCGTCGTGTTTTTGTTTGTTTTGTCGAATCAATTNAGTAGACTGCTGAACCTGGGAGACCTGCTGTCCCAAGCACCGGTTGTCCTTCTTACAACGAGCCGAGGAGTTTACCCAATGAAATACACGAATTCCAATGTAAGTTGTCGACCAAACCAAAGTATCATTAGAATTTGCCCAAAAGACTCGGCTCACGTCTCCAAATATCGTCTGCTGCACACCTACCCCCACCAATGATCTCCTCGATTAAGTATAAACTGGAGATATTTTCGGTGACTGCGCCACTAGTGGTGAAACAGTGGATGTCCTTGGTTACGGAATTGCGTTTTGGGATACACAAACAAAGTGCATACAAGCAAAAGTAAGTAAAAGCCTCGTTTGCCTCATTTGACAAAGCTACCACTTTGACGTCCTACTGAGCTTCTTTAGTGGACCTCATTCGACGGGTTTCCATCCATGAACAAACACTCTAGAACTGCTAGATAATTTCCAATTTAGCCTTCCATCAGATGGTTAGACAGCGCCTCCGATTGCTATGTACAGATAGTACTCGGAAGCTTTATCAGTACTAACACTATTGCAATGATCAACGTAATTTGTCTGAATGGCTGAATTCAAGATCTACTTTGGGGCGATTAGACACAAGACCCGGTGGAATTTGCGAAAACCGACATACGATTTTTAGGCTCAGTTGTTGTGAGTCATTCCGAAATATGGCGTTTTGTTTCGCATGAAAATCTTTGCATGCGTAGGCAACTTTTATGCGATGTATGTAGGTTTCAGCGCCGCTAGTCTTCGGAGAGGTTTTAGCGTTGACTAGACTCAAATATACAACATATATAATACAAATGTATACCCAACTATAAGCCGGAGTGGAATGCACTGGCAATAAAGAACGCCGAATTCACTGTATGTCGTTTAAAATCACCGTACGTAGGCAGAGAGCCCAAAATAATGAGTCTAAACAAGCTGGTACCACGTAGCCCCAGAACGCGTCATTCTACCAACATCCTCGGCTAACTGAGAGAAGTGACCTCACTACGAAACCGCATATCCACCAGTCAGAAGAGAGATCAATCAACAGGTCAAACAGAGTACTCACACGGACGAATAATCATCGACCAATGTTCGTCCGAGTGGGCATACCCCATAACAGATCACGCACATGCAACAACCACGAACTTCTAAACGAACCGCACCTCCACTCACAACGCACTGACAGTGTCACCTCAAATAGTAGGGGGGAATGTTTCCAACCAAATTGCCCAGTTCAGCAAGTAGACCTGCGGCCACGTTGCACAGAACTCAGGAGTGCTCGGGATACCCCAGTCACTGCGGCACGGTCTAACTGATCGGAATTTGCACCGTCCGTACCCAACCTTCGCATCTCAACTGCTCCTGCCGAAGCTTGGGCACTCATGCTTCCCCCGTGTGGAATTGCAGCTATGTGCCCGAAGAATGTCACAGCTCATTCCTTCATATCGAATGCTATATGCGCATCGGCATTAGTCATTCTGGTCGCTATGCCCGCTCTGCCAAGGACAGTTCCTTCATAATTCATTCATCCGTAGCCATTTACATTGAGCTCGTATCGACATACAAGTTGAACTACTCGTCAAAACTTATTGCCAATATGCGCTGACTTCAAAGGCCCCCAGAAAATGTGAATTGCGTCTTTTGGCGGTACCAAAACATGAAGGGTCAAGGACAAGCGTGAAATTTCTAGGTCCCGTGAACATAAAAAATTTCTCACAAAGGTGAACGCTGAGAGCAAGTGGTCGGAGATTTTCTCTTCGGGATAACGGTGATACAGCAACCGTTAACCAGGTGCCAGAAGTCCTAGCTGTTTTCGCTATCCTGAGAAGCTCCTTCTCTGGCAACGGGACACAGTTCACCTCGTCACAATTCGCGGACTTATGTCATACCGGTGCAGTTAAACACGATACAACGTCCCCATATAACCTACAATCAAACGACATTGCAGAACGACTCGTGAATAATTGCATCAGAGCTTTGCTTGAAGCAGAAGGGGGGAACTCATAGCAAACACGCTACAACAATTTATGTCAGTGCACCGCCTGACTATGAATCCCTCCATGGCTGAGGGAAATTTGCCCGCAGGGCATTAATATACCGCACACCTCGAAGCAACTTTGACCATCTGAAGCCCCAAAGGAGTCTTGGTGTAAAACGTGAACTCGCCGGCCACTAGGAGGTGATTAGTGGTTCCAGTTGCCTACAAAACTACTGTGGAATGAAAACGTTCGAACGACGACTATGACAAATTCCCTGTGTGTAATCTGCAAGATGTCCAAAGAATACAACCTCTCTATTTTAGATCAGTCAAACCAACTGCACCAATATTCAAAGAGAATGAAAACCCAAAAAGTCTGGTGCAAACATGTTCAGATTATAAAAAAAAATATTTCACAATGCTCAAAACGTACTGAGGCCCTCAACTCACACAAAACTGAAATAAGTTAGATGACAGAAAAGTCAGGAAAGCAAGCTGCTGATTGGACGCTGAAGAAATTAATCAGGCCAGCAAAACGGTCGCCGGTGTGTGCGCAAGCCACGGTGATCCGAAAGGCTGGATTCAAAGGCAAAAGTACGGTTGCTATTGCGCAATGTTCCTTGTAATTTGCGCGCTGGCTTATGTGCACGATTACCATTCTGTACTCGCGGTGGGCCTCCTTCGGACAGTGAGGGGCCTGGACGCGGACGGTTCCCCAAAAATTAACCCCAGTAAACCAAACTACTAGACGCGTTCAATAAGGAATCTCCAGCGATTTTCCAAGTTTCAACAAATTATGCGCCAGCGAATAAAAGCTTGGCTTGAAACAAACTTCAGATTTGTGTCGCCACAATTGTCAAAGACAACATCGGTCGCGAAACTGGTTGGGTCTCTCGTCGTAATCAAGTGAGAATTATACGCTCAAGGAGACTGCCCACTGATCTGCCTAGTTCACGCCGGCAGTCCAGATCGAAGTCGGGAATCTGTTACAAGTATTGCATACCATAAAACACCAGGACAAGTGAAACCTGCAACTTTTCGATGGCTAAACAATTTTCGCGGTTGATAATATGAATACCAATGCCTAGCCTCATGAGTTTTATGATCTCAGCACCTGAAAATAAATTTAGTCACAAGGGCTTAGTCTGCCGCCTACACTTGACTAATTGAACCTTAAACACGGCCATCGAAACTGTAAAAATTAGGCCACATTAGCACCATTTTGTTGATCTTCATTTACTCAGTCCGGTTAAGCAAACGTCACTGGATTGTATTCTGAAACTCATAAGAATATGACCAACCTAGAGTCATCCTGGTAAAGTGAAAACTGCCGTAGTAAAATATTACAATTCTGGCTCCAGCAACTGTTGTGACTCCCTTGCTGATCACCTAGAACATACTGGTGTGCCCAGTCTTCTGTTGCCACACAACGGTCAGGATTGAGAATTGATTAGGCGTT
>NW_008753214.1:2817-4024 GCF_000715545.1 Opisthorchis viverrini | reverse complement strand
CTATGGCGATTTGTTTAAGTGAACGAACTTTCCAGGTCAATAAGCCGACTTTGATACGTTACCTGATGATAAAAAATCGCGAATTGTGGAAAACGCTGACTCACATACAATGAACGTAACTTTCAGGTATTTTTCCACCGGAACAGATTTCCTCAACATTCTAGAATCTAAATGGCCCTTGGAGATGCCACATATGTGTAGGCGCATTCGTGCAAACAAATTTTGGTCGATGATTTTTTGTTTCCAGTAAAAATTCCGTAGTGCACGTTAATTATTTGCTAAACGTCGTGCACGTTCGCTGACAAAAACCAGAGATTTCCACTGTAGGCTGCGAATTATGGGATGATGACCTCGAGGTTCATCGTTTAGGAAATGGAAACTACGTCGATCATACCAGATAGCTGAACGAAATAAGCCGACGCAAAAGAGTAACATGCGGCTAGGGGTTACACAATGCTAACTAACCAGCCACATGGAGCCTACGTCCATAATACCAGACAACTGAACGAACCTAACCGACGCACACGACTAACATGTGGCTGGGGGTACACGATTCTCAACTGCTTAGCGCACGCATCCATCCGCAACGGAGAAAAGGCTAAAAATGGAAGTCACTGAATGTTGAGATATATTGGTCTTTTTTCAGTGTACATATGTCCTTCTGGGAGGCGCGTTTTCTTCTTCGTGGGGAGGGTTCACTTGGCCGTCGAAGTCCTGAAATTAGAGGAAGATTTAATTCAGGTTATCGAAATATCACCATAAGGCGGTCGAACGACAAACTGGTAGACAAGCCTACCGCAAAATTCACTCCAGCGAATATGCTGTCGTAGATGCCTGTTCACACAATGCCATCTTCAGTGGTAATTACGCATGCCCGTTTGATGCACCTCTCAAGAAATACGGAACTTACATGAAATGCAGAGGACCTCATTAACACACAAACTATTTGGAGCCGATGAGTCACATGAAATCATCTTCGTCTCTTTCACCTAACCTTTGGTTCATTGTCTAGGAGAGCCATGCGGTAAAATATGCGCAGGCTGTTCGCAGAATGTGTTCATGACCAAAAATACGTGGATAATAAATGATAAATACGTGCTTCCTGATGGTTTTGTGGACATAAAAGTAGCAAGGCATAATGTCACGGCCGAAAACGACTCTTGCCGCACGCATTGAGTCGCCAACTTGTCCATTACAAAGGTCCCGA
>NW_008753214.1:0-2313 GCF_000715545.1 Opisthorchis viverrini | reverse complement strand
ACAGTTTGTGGTTGTGCTCCAGAAAATAAGGGGTCATTGCCGGTTGGTTCTTTTGCCTCCGTAGACAAAACCGCACTGGACAGCAGGTGCTTCGCGTACATTTTTGTATTGAAAAATACGCTCGGCTTACTTGCTTGTTCTGATTTCCCGGCTTTCTGTCGGTCTTGGAAATCGCCTGCTGCATTCGTAGTACACCCATTCGTGAAACAAAACAGCGTTGATGCATCGATTACTGAATGAACGCACAAATATCATAAAGTTATCCTTCATGTATTGATTTAAGGCCTTCTCAAATGCTGCGAAGGTTGGAAACGATGCACCCAGAAATTTCTCGACGAACGGTCGTGAACCCACTTCCAATGCCACAGCACACGAAGTTCAAAGTCGAATGTGTGCCAATATGTTTTAAAAGAAATCGATTAAAACAAATCGCAAAAAATGACGGCAGATAAGGCGGGTTTTAGACCGAGCATATGTGCGAAGGAATGCAAAATTTTGACGTTAAATTTATTATTTCAGCCGCTGGGGTTTCGCAGAAAATTGCATTGTGCTTCGAGGCGACAGCCATTTTGGCTGCTTTCGGAAAACGCATCTAAAATCCCCGCGCTAATACAGTAGTTTGAAGCACCCGACGCTACAATCACTTCCAGTGCAGGACGGCGGGGGCAAAAGACAAACGAGAATTGGACGTGGATCTGAGAAATTAGGGTTCATCAGGTTTCTTCTCATCATGTCCACTTGCGGTGCTGTGGGCAGTTGGTTTAGGGCACCTGGAAGCGATGTCAAGGCAAGCTTGAATGTGCCAAGGTGATTGATGACACCGAGGAACACCTGAGAGATGTCCCTTCCGTTGTTGCAGGCGTCGATGTTCTGCCAATCTGGTCTGTAGGCACGTTCTTCGATAATGAAAACTGAAGAGTTTTACGAACCACACGAATTAAATGCATTTTTCCCGCGCACCATGGGGCTTTTCTCTTGAAAACGATTAAGCATATGATCAACGTGCTGCCACAGCTTGCCTCTGATAGAATTCATGGTGATGGGATCGTCCAGCCGGGCAGTACCGCCAGACGCATCACTTAACATCGGGTCCACGATCTGCTGAACTATGGCTTGGTCTGTCATGACGCCAAACGATGGTCCCGTATAATGTAAAAGGCTGTGGTGCGCAATGATGGTTAAAATTTTCTGGATTCCTCCGTCACTTAGGCCTGGAAGTAAATGTCGGCCAAGGATATCTCTGAGAAACATTTATCAATGTTGGGGTTTGCAAACAAGTTGCCTGAAACGGGAATAAGACGCTTATGGAAATTCAGTGCAACAATCTGGCGACTAGAGAAGTCTATACGAAACAACTTTGTCCCGCTAGCCTTCTTTCCAATATGGTCAGTGCGTATCACGAAGAGAAACTAGTCAATTGGAGAACGCAAATTTCCCGTGGCCAGTCCAGTTCAGAAGCGCAGAGTTGCTCGCGAATTTGTGTACAATTAAAGCTAGATTGCTAAGATAGATACACGGCGCTGCAAAAAGTCCTCAAGTGAACGCTGCAAAAGGTGAGTTTTTTCCAGAGCACCCCATGTTGTTTGCATGAGTGTTGGTTATGCAACTCTTAAAACTTCTTGCACAAGCAAAGTTCTCTTTGAATACCACTGTCTCTGAAATCGATCACGGCCTTCGAGTTGCACGCAGTGTGCTAGTGGCTTCAGCATGCTAAATCAACACAAGCATTATTTGTAGCGGAGAAGATTGATCATGGAACAGTTGTGAGGCCTGGACTGTTGACAACGAGCGACACGGCATCCACTGCTTTGCCCACAACTTGAATGAGGCCTCGTCTGTCTTCTGCTAGGCTTATTCTTAGATCTCCTGAGATGTTTCAGCTGACCGCACGTACACGGATTCCTGAATTAGCGAATGACTGTCCGATGCAGAATGTGTCATGCTTGGGACTGATTGTATCGCACAAACGCTTGAAAAGATCTCCTGCCCAATCTCCCTGTACTCAAGCGCGTAAATTCAACTGTCCCGCCCAATCCTGCCTTCTATGCATTGACATTTTCTTTTTATCGCATCACCTCATCTCGATCCCATCAATTAAAACATTGCGTTGGACAAACTATGAACATGTTGTTGGTTCCTAAAATGAACCGTATTTTCACTTGTTTAAATTCACAGTTTGGGCACTTTTCGAACTGGTTTCATGCGCTTGATACTTGTCTGCCAGCGATTAGACGCACAATGCATTTTCCAGTATTTTTTTCTGTATTTTCTAATAAAGAAGTAGGCGAAGCACCAGCTATCCAGTGCGGTTTT
>NW_008753213.1:0-4032 GCF_000715545.1 Opisthorchis viverrini | reverse complement strand
TTCTCAAAGATCCCACCATAAATTCTGTTTTTGATATGAGTTTCTGTTAGCAAGTCACACTTGCATCAAAAGGTAGTCATTTTTATCATATTCGTTGCATTCCAGTCGACTTGTTTCGTCACAGAACAGTAAAGATTGCAGAACATTATAAAAGCTCATTCAGGATAATATCTTGCCTAAGTTTCATTTAATTTAGAGCTTCGCATTTACACTTCGTTGATACAAACACTGTTGTAGATTTAAGTTCACCATATATTAATATCACAATGGTGAAGCCGGTAATGATGGCAGTCAGGGTAATTACACACTTCCCAGTTTTCCTATGTGCCTAGTGCAGGTTACACCAAGTCACCCTAAGCCACCATAAGGAAGAAGATAAACGTGAGCGTTCCTGCGAAATGCCTTGGAAGAGCATGAATTTAAAGCGGCCGCTAATAATACGTGCTTGCTCCTGTGGTGAGTTTGCTCCAAACAGTTGCCCCCACATGAATATTTTGTAAACACAAGTTTGTGGCAAGGATAAATTGTCAACCAAACATATATTTCCACATTTTATGTGTGTCTGAACACAATCACCAAATAAACCGGTAATTTTGGTCCCTACCACCTGACAGAAACGCGCTTGTCAAGCGAGCAAGTACTGCAGTGCAGAACACCGTCAGTGGTCCCAACATTTAGCGTGACAGTGAAAAAAGTCATGAACGCAACTAATGACAATTCAAATAGAAAGAAATTAGAGAACGTCAACCGAGAAGCCAAACGTAAGGTGGATCCGAACACCTTAACTTTAGTTCGGATGTCATCGAAAGTCACTTGTTAAATTCGATCTTCCGAGAGATTATCTGCTAGAAAGAAAAGTTCAAATATATTGTATTGAAAGCATTATGTGTTGATGATGGCGATCAATATAAGAGCGTTTTTGGTAATAAGGAGTTTCATGTCGTTCACATCAACCCATATAATGACATGTCAAACAAATATATCAAAATGTTCTCATAAAATATGCTTTAGTTGGTATCACGTAGAAAAACCAAATTGCCAGAGTTTGGTGGAAGATTAACGCGAGTTTCGGTCATGCACCTAATGTCCCGATGCCGTAGCTTTTCCCGAGATAATAGCTAAAAAGGTGCAGCCAAAAGTTTGCAAATTTTGGTACCGGGAAAAGACGATTTTATATGGCGACTTATGAAAAACAGGAGCAATATTCTCCATACTAGGATGCGTACTGATCCAATACCCACCATGGAACGGAGAATTGAGAACTGGACACGCGAAAAGGATGAATCGCGCACAAAAGAAACTAACATGGAGACAGGATAGAAACATGTTTATTACTGTTTAGTGCCAAGTCCATGGACGATATGCGGGTCGTAAACAAACAAGTATTTACACCTGTCACAATAAGAAATCATAAATGGTAGTTTTTTGTCTATTCATATCTACCACCTGGTGATTACTCTGGACCATATAACGCCGGAATCCGAGGAACGGAGATGATGAATAATCAGCTACATATACCATACATGGTACTGTCGTAAGTCAATGAAATCAAAAAAACGGTTGAAAAATCAAAACCTGTAAGCTCTGAATGGCATATATAAGAGATATTACTCGAAAAAAATTGGTTTGCCACTTGAAATTCAGTGAGTGCCTTTCCAAAGTTATAAAATAATGGTATAGACATAGAGACAATATTCTTAGGTAAGACTCTAAGATTTAACTCTACTCTACGTGAAACGGATTGAAGAAGCCCAGGAAGTCTGTACTTATGTTTGCTAGGGGGTCGGGAGATTTTTAAACATTTGTTTATAGAACAGAATAATTGAAGTGAGCAAAGTTGAGGTTTTAGGGGGGAGCAATGCGTTTAGATTAGTAACGTTACGGGAAATCTAGGTTTGGATACGTAATCTTGCGGCAACACATCGGGTACGCATCCAGCGGAGCAAAGTATGCAAATTGAAAGCCGGAAAAAGCAAAAAATCAACGTTACTCTGCTTGCTCCTCTAGTGTACGTTTTGCTGGAAGCAGCCTAGGTTTACCAGTATGCTGTCAAATTCTTCGTCAGTTTTAGTGTTTGGCTTGGATTATTAGGGTAATCACCGACGGGTGTTTCTGGATTCGCGCAAAGCAATGCATCGTCACCTGAGGGGTAAATTCTAGAGGTTAGCACAGCACAATCACTGCAAGCACCGGTTCGGTTCAGGGAACTAATAATTTGCGTGGCATTATTCAGCTAGGTGCAAAGAAGGTCATAAGGTGAGAATGGATGTTTTTGGAGCGACAGCTGAATTTATCGTTCATGGTGTTTTCGCGCAACTGGATGTGCTGCACCGGGTCGCCTCATTGTTCAGTTAGTAAAATATTCTTGATATCGCGATACATTGTTTAGACGTATTACAATTTCCATAAGGCTTTTAAAGACTCCTCAGCAGCCCACTACCCGTTTTACCCTTACTAAAGCTCATCAGGTAGGTGCAGTCCACGAGTTCACGTCAAACTAATGTGCCATTTTAACCCATGTTGCACGAAATTAGTGAAATATACTCGAAATATACTCAGTTGCGTACCAATTTGGTTTTCACTCGAGACGCAACAGATCCGTTTTATAATGTTCTTATTTATAAGATGTGTTTTGATAATGGCCCAATCTACCAACAACATGAGTAGGAGTACTGATTCAGCTCATTCACTTGAGGAAGTTCACCAATGATTCAGTTGTGGCTCCCTTTAAAACCGGACTGATATGCGGTAAATCATTCTAGATAATCACTTGTTATTGTGTCAATTGTTGCGATCGAACTTGTGAAGTTTAAACCTATAGTGGATGGAGTTTGAGGATATATAATAATCCAATTCGAAGTGGTTGTTAGGGGTATTAAATAGTGTAAATTCAACTAAAGACTAATCTTGGCGCTGAACTTGTTGAATACGCGTGGGCAGGAAATAGGTCACCGTATTTAAGACGAAGGTAACTCACCCAGAAGCCTCTGAGAAATATACCATCTTCCCTGTGAGACATTTCTTTGACAGTACGGTAAACTTTGGAAATTCCGGAGTTAGAATGGCTTAGCTCTTTTTAAGCAAGTTTCAAAAAGCACGTTGAACAAAGTTTCCTGTGCTCCTGTGCCAGAGAATAATTTAAACTCGATTGAGGCATTCGACGGAATTAATTGTCATTATCCCAAAGGGCAGGACTTTTTGAATTTATGTTTAAACTGCGGTACACCAAAAAGTCGTCCTACGCTAGAAAGCTTGTGCACGGTACGCTCTCTTCCATTCATGTGTTATCGAAGCTAATTACTCTGTCGCACTCCTTACAATGCACTTGGTATATTCGTGTGAGGCTTTAAGCCTAATAATGGCGAATGTGCCAGTTTCATACCGACGGAACGACATCCGTGATCACAAAAAAAAGCGATGATGCCAAAATAAAAATAATTTGGTGTTCCAGACTTGAAGGCCCATTTTTATTGTGTGAACTCTGTCACTCGTTGGTAGACGTAAACGTAGCTCCCAGTGAGAAAACGGTACTATTTCCCGGCTGGTTGGTATTTACAAAACAATTTTGGATTCTGTCTGCTTGCTTCAGAAGTAACTGGTAGAACCAGTAGGTGCGCATGACGATCGTGTTAACCGTTAAAGCTTTTTTATTCAGTGTGGAAAGTAAACTATGCGAGGAAAGCTGTAATTATATAAATGAATAAGCAGACATCTGGCGCAGTATTTCGGGGATTGATTGCGAGGAAGGAAGTTCACAAACTGACTGTTTCGGTGTGTCCGTAAAACAATAACTAGGTGGTTATAGCTTATTTTGCTTAATCTTTGACCAATCGTAATTTCCTGCATCTGGATGTTTTTGGAAGTGTTTTGTGATGGTCATCCTTCCCCAAAAACGAGCGTGTCTGAGCAATTCATCTTAATTTCGCGGCTACAGAGGACTTCTCGTAATTTGTTACAACAGTGAAAAACGCGGAGGTTTACATAGTTATTAAGTACATTCTACCATGTGAAACTGGAGGACTTCAATATCGT
>NW_008753212.1:2748-4033 GCF_000715545.1 Opisthorchis viverrini | reverse complement strand
GTATTCATATGTTCCGCATTTATGTTCCCCAAGGTCGTGCCGGAACCTCCATGAGCTGGCGAGAAACATCGAGCCAAGGACACTCGATCCGGATTGGTTGCATTCACGGACTCACGGATTCACGGATTGATACACAGGATCGAGGCATTTATCCAAGTTTCCCGGATCGGTTACGTTTTCGTCATTCAGCGGCCATCGTTCACCTGAAAGGCACAAGTGAAAAATCGGGTAGCACTGCTCCTTATGTTCTCAGCGCGGGGCAGTATGCTTGCCAGCGCGAGGATTCGCATAAATAATTGTCTAACAGTGCTTTAAACTGGGTTCTAGAGGGAGTGTGGACAACCGCCGGAGGAAGGTCGTTCCACGCAGCTACTACCCGAAATGAGAGAAAATTTTGTCTGATGAAGGTGTGCGCTCTGAGCTTGAAAATTTTCTCACTACGTCCTCGCCGTGTGTTTGCTGGGTCAACGATAAAAAAAAACCTGTTTGCCAATCTGTTCAAACAGGGCATAAGTAAGAATTAGGTCCCTTCGGAGGCGACGGTAATCCAGGGGAAATAGATCAAGTATCGCGAGACGCGTTTCGCAGTCCACGGATTTGTGGCCGGCAACCATTCTCGTAGCGGCCCACTGGATACGCTCAATGAGGGTGGCGTCTTTCGTGCGTCCCGAGTAGACAACTTGGTTGGCGTTCTCCATGAGCGGTCTGACGTAGGCTCCATAGAGTATTTGGAAGTCCATGAAAGTAATACGGGAGAAGGTGCGTCGGATCATCCGTAAAATGGCGAATGCCGCTTGGGCCGATTTCTCATGGTGCAGTGAGAAGGACAGGTTTGAGGAGACCCAGATGCCCAGATCCTTTTTGGCATCTATCCTCATGGTGTTTTCTGATCCTTTCTCACCATGCATAATAAACGCATTCGCTGAGTCCCTTCCAAACGACATATGGGCACACATTTCCTCATTCAGAGGAAGGTGCCACTGCTTGGCAGCATCTACATCCATTTAGAGGGCACTGGCGTTGGAACTCCAGGATTTCAAGCCGTCCGCAAAACGTAGACATGGACTTGCAAGAGCATCTGGGAGGTCGCTGACGTAGATCAGAAACAGGAGTGGTCCCAGGACGGAGCCTTGAGGAACTCCGATGGAGACCGGCGCTGGAGAAGAGTAGGTCGAGCCTATTCTCACTGGGAATGATCTGTCTGATATTAACCCCTTGGTCCAGCGAAGGGTTTTTCCTTTAATCCCGTAAGACTCGAGTTTGTGGAGCAGCGGGACGTGTGGGA
>NW_008753212.1:0-316 GCF_000715545.1 Opisthorchis viverrini | reverse complement strand
GAATAGACTAGACCGGTGATGGCGTGCGGGTCCTGCGCGACAAACTGCGCCACTTGGACTATCCTGTATGTGCCCTGCGGGGTATCCGATGT
The DNA here is from genome assembly GCF_000715545.1 of Opisthorchis viverrini. Lineage (NCBI taxonomy): Eukaryota > Metazoa > Platyhelminthes > Trematoda > Opisthorchiida > Opisthorchiidae > Opisthorchis > Opisthorchis viverrini. The sequence continues at coordinate 224 of NW_008753212.1, read as the reverse complement.
CCGGTGCACGCATTTGGACCCATGGCTGGGTCTGTGATGATGGGAGTTTGAGTGTTCTCTCTCTTGCGTCCGTCCGTCTGCGTGGTTTGCTTGCAAAGTATGGTGATGCAGTTCAGGCAGTTCAACCTAGCTTCTCCAATACTACCACACGCCGCAAGTCGCGTGATCGCATACTACATGAAGACCAGTGCGATTGTATTCATATGTTCCGCATTTATGTTCCC
>NW_008753211.1:0-4092 GCF_000715545.1 Opisthorchis viverrini | reverse complement strand
ATGATGATGATGATCCTCGGAATTATTCAGTCGGGGCCATGAGTCGTTTGTTTATATAGAGCCTAGAGAACGTGCTGCACGTCGCTGGGCTCGAAAATCAAGCATTCAAGACGAGAATCCCTGAAAGATGGGAGGTGTACCCAGTGGACATTCGTTTTTGCAGAGCGGGAATCTTTTCAGTGTCAACCTCAGCCAGTAGGTCAGTAGGAACCCAACACTAGTACGACGACGAAGGACCAGCCAATGTCCCAGATGACGTAGACTCCTGGTCCCATCGTCCGCTTCGCTTGCTGATTCCGATAGGCTTTAACTTATGGCCCGATGTATCCTAGATATCTTTAACTTTGTCACACGTCCGTCTCTTCATTTTAGAACTGAATGCAATCCTCTCTGTAGGCCTTAGCTAGTACCCTCTACATTTTGGAGTTGAATCCTGTCCTCTTAATAAATCTACACCCTCTCAACATTCCAGTCCGGTGTCACAGCAGCACGCGCTGTGTAGTCTACAACAGAATCAAAGGATCCGGCATGGGGCGCGGTTTCAGTCTTTCAACTACCTCCATTTGATATACAGACAAGGTGGTCGCCTGGGGTCTAAAGACTCATCACGAACCATGGAGCTATTTGAAGCACGCGAACTTACTGACCGGAAGGTCCGTGGTTCGAACCTAACCTCCATCCTTGCCATCAGCCACCACGTGGTTGCCGTACAGTGGTTATAGCCACCACATTCCCGTTCACCAATGATTTTGATAGGTGGGTAGATAGCTGCCCGTTCGAGGCGGTAGTTGATATAATTAAAGCGAAAATACAGTGGACTTTTCACTTGAGAGATTGGGAGGGGAGTTACGCATGGAAGGAAACGGCTTGGATTCACGAATGCAGTTGAGGGCGAGACTGGGACATGTGTGACAATGTACCTAACCATTGATGTCTTATTTCGCGGTCCCCATCCAGGGAGACAGCAATGATCAGCACAACTGAATTTGCTGGTAGTGGCTTTCGTACTCCGCCGCCAAGCTATTGTTTGACCTTTCCCGGCTCGTTTCTACCCCTTTCATGGCAGTGTAAAGAGCTTTTTGAGGAAGTCAATCGACTGGCATACGGAGCACGGTACCAAGCCAGCCTAACCTATGGAATGTAGTCACATCATCTGTTATGAGCAAGTTGCGAGCAAGGGGCGAGATGGCCGAAGTGGTTAGAGCGCGGATTTACTAACCTGAAGGTCCGCGGTTCGAATCCGACCTCCGCCACTCGACTTCCCCTGTCTAGGCTTGGGCAACCTGGCAGTATCCCAGCCCTCATGCTCCCTTCGGGTGGCATGGCAGCTAGGCACCGGAAGGGTGCTACAGCTGAACGCTTTATCTTTATCTTTATTTAAGTTGCCTCTTCTAAAAAACTTCCGACGCATTACCGGTCAGATGTTCCCGAAGATTCGAGCAATGGTCCGAAGGCATTGATAGTCAAACACAGAAATACTTGATGTCCTTAGAGCGCAGGTTTCTGACTCGTATAATAATATGGAGGGCACCGCAGCGTTGCATACTCGACCCTTTACGCATAAGCTGATGTCACGCCCACGCCAAAGGTAATGCAAGTTCACGAAAGCTGCTCTGGCCTTCCCAGAACGGTTATAAATTTCATCTTCCACGAGGCCAGTAGGACTGATTCAGCTGCGCAGGTAGACAAATCGGTCTACTACCTCAATCGGCCCATCCACAGGAATGATGCCAACCCAGTCTTGCAGCAGCTCTTTATACTTTGCGCGGGGCGAGATGACTCAGTGCATGGAGCGTGAATTTACTGACCAGAAGGTCCGTGATTCGAATCCAACCTCTGCCTCTCGACTTTCTCTGTCTGGGCGTCTTGACAGCATCCCCGTTTTCGTGCTTTTTCCGGGTGGCATGATAGTTGGTCACCGAAAGGGTGTTACAGCTGAACGAGGTGTGAATCACATGCCAAACTGTGAGGCAGGGGCGAGATGGTTCAAGTGGTCAGAGTGCGAATCTCCTGACCGAAAGGCCCTTGGTTCGAGCCCGATCTCTGCCTCTCGACTTCTCCTGTCTAGACTTGGGCAACCTGACAGTATCCAAGCCCTCGTGCTTCATTTGAATGGCATGGCAACTAGTCATCATCATCATCATCATCGACAGCATGACATCGGTGTTCAGCACCAATGCTTTACTGCCCCACAACCACGATTCATTTGAAAGCCTTATTGTAAAAAAAGAATAAAAGCAGACGGGGAATTGACTTGGTGCTAGCTTATTACAATCTTTCCGGGGTACCTACACCTCCAGACATTCACTCAGGCAATCTGGATAGAAACGGACAACAAGAACGCCACTGACATCGGTTGGCAGCCATATCTTGTAGTGTCTCCAACCAGGCGCAGTGGGGATTACGCGGTCCACATCCTGGAAGGCGAGTATCATCGACAGCACTCAGGTGTTTCATAGTCTCCTTCATAATCTTCTGCCACGCCAAGGGTTGGCCACCTCTGCTTACGCCACTCGGACTTGGGCATGGAAAATTGCACTCTCTTCGGCAAACGAGGGTTCGGCATACGGAACACATCCCAACTAACGCGGCTTCTGTTGCTGGACACATTTTTCAATGGAACTACCCGTTGCACAACCGAAAACTGGTTTTCTCATTGCCTCGTTACGGATACGCCGACACCCGCACGAGCTATAGTTCAAGACGACGATTTGTGGAACACCTGAAGACGTCTCAGTTCCGCTTCCCGAACAGGCCAAGTTTCGCAGTCATACCACAGGACAGCTCGCATTGTAGCTTCATACACGCGTCCCTTGAGATTCAGAAATACACCACTCTACGCCATAGGGTGTCTCAATTTAGAAAGCGCCACCCGGGCCTTGCAGATTCGTGCATTGAGCTCATCTGTCACACTACGATCGGAACTGATACAACTTCGAAGATACGCAAAACGCTCCACAACTTCCAGTACCTCTTCCTGGATTGTAAGCGGCGCGTTCAGTGACACCGCATTTCAAGTACACAGACGACATATCTCGTCTTGAAGGCGAGATTGCTCAGGTGGTTGGAGCGCAAGTTTACCTACCAGAAGGTCCGCAGTTCGAATCCGACTCTGCCTCTCGACTTCTCCCGTCTAGGTTTGGGCAACCTGACAGTATCCCAGCCCTCGTGTCTCCTTCTGGTGGCATGGCAGCTAGACACCGAAAGGGCGTTACAGCTAAACGATTTTGGGTAACCTGGCAGTATCGTAGCCTTCGTGATTCCCTTGGGTGTCATGGCAGCCAGGCACCGAAAAGGTGATACAGCTAAAAGATTATTAGTATTCGTGGTAAGCATACCATTCACTTTGAAAGCCAGTGGCGTTAGTACAAGATCGGAGATGTTCCAGGTCCATCTACGACTTACTCTTAGAAGTTTCAACCCATAATATTAGACTAAGGCTGATAGGTGCCCATAAGATTCTGAAGTCGAGACCGCTGTCTGATCGTACGACGTGGAGGTCACCTTAGTTGAAAGCTCCTATAATAAGACGACATTCCTGAAGTTGTCCCGGCATACTGACTCGGTACGACGGACTTGGATTTCTATAGGTGACTGAATCATCGTCAGAGACAGCAATGTCAGGGTTGACGCTGATGCTTCACTGCCGTACAACGAATAATTGTATCATTGTTGTACGACGGCTGGCTGTTGTGTACGACGAGGGTCAGAGTGCAACGACAATCAGAATGGCAATGGAAAAGACGTAGGGCCCGAAAGCTAGGCTTTATTCGTCCAAAACTTTGACACTGAGAGCTGAAAACGGAAGAAAGTGATTTAGCAATAAACGATGAAGCGTTTGAAAAACAGAGCAAATATACAACATTCACCCCCCGCAGAGATGAAAGTTCTCAAGAGTTTAATTTATGATTGAATAATGTCAGGCCTCTCTGTTGCGCAGGACATACGGCCGTGTCCGCTGTTGTTGTATAACCAATGGGTGTTCAGATGAATTCGACATTTCACTTTCCGAAGCAGAGTCAGATAGTTCCGGTTTAATAAATGAATCAGCGTTTTACTGCGATTGCTGCTGTTCGGATGCTGGAGCACATC
>NW_008753210.1:0-4095 GCF_000715545.1 Opisthorchis viverrini | reverse complement strand
CGTTATCTTGGATTTTAGCAGGAAACTTCATTCCATGCATCCTGACGGAGAAATGCTGTTTCTGTCATTTTGACAACCTGTTATCTGAAGTCTCGTCGCCGGCCGTTTATCGTGGTACTTGGTCAACTTCAATACGTTCGTGAATCTAGTGGTCCCACCATCACGTATCTGGCACAATCAGAACCGGGTTTTATTCTCTCCCTGTAGATACACCATCTTCAATTGCATCAAGTCAGATGCACTTTTGACTGTTGGAAGACTTTGTATTGGAATTCGAATTTCAGTGTAAACTGAGGGCCGTATGTGTCAGCGAATTATGATCCACTGTTATCCTTGAACTAAGAATGTTAACTTAGAACTCGACATCAGTTCCTAAAAGCCTTTCTCAGGATATTTACTGTCAAATCCATTTACGAAACTGGCTTCAGCACAGAGAAGCGCAAACAAACTAGAATGTTTTTGATTATGACAAGGCATTTGATGCTAAAGGAGTTCGCATTGGTAAGCACGATCAATCCCTCTTCCGCAAACAGTTAGAAGATTACAATGGTTTCAGTGTAAGTCATGGCTCTGAGAAGCGAATGCTTCCGATAAAATAATCTGATTCATTCTACCGTACACCGTAAAAGAGACCTAAATCTTACTTGAATAACTGTGCACGGTTCTGGTGGAGTTTGTCCACGTGGTTGGTATTTGCAAATAAAATGCCTTACCCGGGAGCGCACTGTGATAGCAGACAGGTGAAACTATGTTTGCTTCTTCAAACGAATTTCAGTCTTAGGTGATCCAATAGAGTTTGCGCGCCATCTGAAAATACAAATGTGTAGCTGTTGAGCTGCGGACGAAATATCCATGGTCACGGGGGCGTAGAGACTATATCTTCCCATGGAGCGACGATTTATATACCTCGGAGAACAATTGAACAAACTTGAGTAAACCTATACGATAGTGACTCTCGTTCAGTGGAAAGAAATGTAGCAAGCAGGGTCCAAACAGTCCAACTTGGAGGTTTTAACAGGCGGGCCAGTTTGCTCTTCGTGCCTAGGACTACATTGTGGCCAAACTCTGAGTCGGCTCTGGCTGAGTATCCAAGCTGTCCCATATTTCAGGTGTGAGCACCACGAAATACGCCAACAAAAGTTCTCCAATGCCAAGTCAGTTGTCTCTTCGTGATTGTAGTCAAATAGTCTTAACAGCTGCTTACAGCAACACTGTGAGCGGTAACTTGAGAATAATGACACAATCTGTCTTCATTCTTGAATATCTCAGATCCCTTCCTCCTATGTGGTACCCCTCGATCTACAAATCCCAGTTATATGTAAGCCAAGAAGACACCCATGGGGGTAACAAATACATGCTGCAATTCACGTAAAACACTTGAACTCCAGTAAGCATAATCCTATTTTTATTTCAGACCTGTAGAGAAAGCTGGCCAAAATCTCTCCATCCGCAAACTTATGACATCATCCAACGACATTTCTAAAGCTCTAATTCAAGAACATGAACTTTCGCAGCATTGCTATTCGAATGCTGTCAATTTCATACTTGATTTGTTTCTTCACCTGCAGCAGCAGGCTGCTATGCCCTTTGAATATGTAACAAGTCTTCTCGCTTGACTGGATACCCGTCGACAGTCCTCCGTCTTTTGTCTGTTCATTTCCCCAAGCAATCTCATTCGCCAAAATAATGAGTACTTCATGTTTGCATTAGCCGACGAGGTCTTAACTGACGGCAAAATACCACATTTTGTCCGATACGAAAAAGCGGTAATAGACTAAGCCGCGGAATACTTCACTACAAATATAGAACACCCCGACACATATGGGTTACAAATTAGCAAGGTGTGTAGTGTGCATGTAAGACGATGTGATGGTGGCGAACTTCTCCTACGGTGTATACTGATCACAGTTTTTTCATCCCCAATCCTGGCAGTACTCGCAACAATGCAGGCATTGGCTTTCTGCAGCTTTCTCGTACTGAGTTATTCCATAAGTGATTAGGAAGGTGAAGCAGAATCTCTAGGGCAGTGAAGAGAACTTATAAGGTTAGGGTGCTCGGGGCATTTACTACGTTCGCCATACCGCCATTTGTCAAATAGAGCACCGTTCTCCCTTCTGATATTTTGTCCATTGAAGCACCCCTTGGTATGGTGTATGGGATGGCGGCGTATAATCTAGAAGACTTCTGGTAAAAATATACCTGATTATCGTGTCCACTCGTCAAAAACTCCAAAGCACGTGACACATAACCAGAAGCAACCATACCGCTACTAACCGAACTGCATGAATGTTTTTTCCCGTCTTATTTTCTAATTGTCAGAGAATGAACACATCCATTTGACCTGTTGCTGTCAAAGTCTGCCCAAAATTCAAAAAAGTCTGAGAAGGAATCTTATCATTTCAGCAGGCTTGCATACTATTTTGCTCTTTTTATGGACCCAGTAGTTTATATCCTTGCAATCGGCCACCACCAAGAGAATTCCCTTCATTTTTTCTCTTAACAAGCACTCAGCATGTAACAAAGATTCAAAGTTAGAATTCCAAATAGCAGCCAATGTCCTGTCGTTTGTTGGCATGACACGGCCTTCTAAAACACGAACTTTTGCACACAATGTTGCGCCAGGAATCCGGGAGGCCGAAAACACCTAGCTGAATTACCGAGACGACCAAGCTACGGATAATGGATGCGTTTCCAAGACCGAACTACTCATCATCTGCGCACAAGTACGCTTCGTACGTCTCCCCAGAATGGGGAGTAGTGAACAAAACGAGGCCGTTTCTAGTCAAATTCAATCGTTTCGTCGTCCATCCTCTCCGAACATGCTTCTCGTACATTAGTCAGTCATTGCAAATCGTGTTCAAACAGGATTTTGAGAATAACACGGGTGAAACCGTATGCACAACACAACACTGGCTACATGCAACATTCCTCCTGTTCAGATGACAATGTCTGTAACTGCAGTGCTTCACATAGTTTTCGCGAGTTTTGCGCATATCCTTGTAAAGCAACGTGCTAATAAATCTCAACTTATGATTATAATCTCACCAGGTCAAACCGATATTTCACTACTGGTTGTTTTGAAATTCCCTCAAGCCGCATGTTGGACAGAAACAGCTACTAATTACACGAACGGAGGTTAATCCGTTCACGAAGAAAGTGCAAATCGTCAACCCGGGTTTTAGGACACATTTTTGGGTGAGGTAATTTTCAATACTCCGCCCCAATAGCACCACAGTATACACGACTGTCAACTCTAAATGGATGTGGTAAGGTCAGACCTCCTAAAGAATGATTTTCTTGAAATCGGAAAGCAGCCATGGCCTTGCCATGTGAACCAACGCGATCATATTTGATGGACATGAAGGAAAAACGTGTGAAAGAGTTTCAGTGGGAAGGTCGTTACAAATTAAATAAAGTCCTTTTTCCAGATGGAATTTCTGGTGAACACCGAAAAGCCCACTTATACGGTGCCTGCCAGTGTCACTGAGATTCATCAGGAGGGTTTAAAGAAATTGGACGAATGACTCGCTGGTTAGTAGATGTAGGTTTTCTCGCAAGAGCATATTTTTCATAAACAGTCTGCGCAACTCAAGATTTCAGGTTAGTTTAATTGGACAATCTGACTACTAGTGAATTTTCTAAACCATCTATCATTGCGCCGAATCTGATCAGGAAGAGGAGATTAATTTGGAATGTGATTCAATGTAGTGGTAATTACATGGATGAATCAAAATAAGCCGTACCAATGAAGGTGAATATGGTTCCCCCAAAGAATCTTGCAAAAAAGAGGAAGAGAGTACGGAAACGGGTGCACTCGCCATTGATCCATGTGAACCCACGGACGAAAACTGAACTGCACATCACAAAATATATGCACAGTAAATGTCCACTTGGTGAGGAGAGGAGTAATCTCACCACCAACTGATGAAAAGGTGGCTATGAAACTAATAAAATCTTCACTAAGTGAAGCAGTGTGCCAAAGCCATAAACAGTTAACGCAACCAGATAAATGTTTTTGTGAGAGCTGACTGCCTCACTTCTCGCGCGATGCCATCTCAAACATACGTCCTGCGGTCGATGTACTTTAAAAAAAAA